>NC_134361.1:117958047-118055087 GCF_048569485.1 Anomaloglossus baeobatrachus | reverse complement strand
TCTCTCTTCCCCCCCCCCTCTCTCTCTCTCTTCTCCCCCCTCTTCTCTCCCCCCTCGCTCTTCTCCCCCCCCCTCTCGCTCTTCTCCCCCCCCCTCGCTCTCTTCTCCCCCCCTCGCTCTCTTCTACCCCCCTCGCTCTCTTTCCTACCCCCCTCTCTCTCTCTTCTACCCCCTCTCTCTCTCTTCTCCCCCCTCTCTCTCTTCCCCCCCCCCGCTCTCTCTCTCTTCTCCCCCCCCGCTCGCTCTCTTTTCCTCGCTCTCTCCTGGCATGGTCAGTACAGAAATCTCTCCATCGTGGAGGGGTGAGAGGGAGTAATAAACATGGAGTCCCTACTGTGTCTGTGTATTTATTTCTAATAAAGTATTTTTCTCTGTGTGATGTCTTTTTTTTTTTCAAAAAACCCTTTGTTGGAGATTCTTAATGGCCAGGTTAAACTTGGCCTGACATTAAGAATCTCGGGCTTTATACAGCTGGTAAAACATAGCTGGTATTAACCCCTTATTACCCAGTGTGCCACCTGCCACCAGGGCCACTGGAAGAGTTGGATACAGCGCCTGAAGATGGCGCTTCTATGAAAGCGCCATTTCTGGGGTGGCTGCGGACTGCAATTCGCAGTGGGGTGCCCAGAAAGCTTGGGCACCCTTCACTGTGGATTCCAATCCCCAGCTGCCTAGTTGTACCCGGCTGGACACTAAAATTAGGCGAAGCTCACGTCATTTTTTTTTTAAATTATTTCATGAAATTCATGAAATAATTAAAAAAAAGGGCTTCTCTATATTTTTGGTTCCCAGCCGGGTACAACTAGGCAGCTGGGGGTTGGGGGCAGCCCGTAGCTGCCTGCTGTACCTGGCTAGCATAAAAAAATATGGCGAAGCCCACGTCATTTTCTTAAAACGTTTTCAGGGAAAAACCTTTATAAAAAAAAATGCTTCCCTGCATTTCTATTGCCAGTGAAAGTAACACCAAGCAGCGGGGGTTAGCAACCAGTAGCTGCTTTGGTTACCCTTAGCAATAGAAAATGCAGCGGGAGCCCACAAACAATGTGATTTTTTTGTTTTTTTATTTTTAATTAATTTTTTTTAAAAAAAATCGGCATGGGCTTCGCCCATCGAGCACCAGAGCATTTTACTGCTCATTCATCCCAAGTAATCAGATGACTCCAGTGTCGGCCGATTACTTGTTCTGTGTCCCCCTGCATCCATCGCAGCGTGTACGGGCTGTGAGGTCAGCAGAGTGGAGACAGTGACATGCTCTGCTCTGACACATAGTGTGCTGCATGTCACTATCTTTCTCCACTCTAGTACTTGTTGTGCAGGTGACCGGATGCTACATGTCACTAACTGTCTCCACTATGGGACTTGTTGTGCAGGTGAGAGTGTATACTGTTGGTACTTTGCAGCAGAAATCACAGAGTGGGGCAGTTAGTGACATGTATCATCCGGTCACCTGCACAACAAGTCCCAGAGTGGATACAGTGACATGCAGCACACTATGTGTCAGAGCAGAGCATGTCACCAACTTGCTCTGCTCTGTCACCTGCGGTGCTGCATGTCACGTTTTTGCCGCGATTTGGTGCCTTTTTTGCTGCGTTTTTGCTCACTGCGTTTTTAATCAGTGCACAATGCCATTAAAGATTGTTGATGAAAAAAAAAAAAGGTCTGATGTCATTTCCTTATTCAAAATGTTCATTGTATGCAGGCGAGCAGACAGCAGCTGCAGAACTACAAGGCTCAGCATCCTCCATTCACTAGTGTATGCAGGAGAGCAGACAGCAGCTGCAGAACTACAAGGCTCAGCATCCTGCATCCAGGACTGTATGCAGTTTTTTACCCAAAAAGAAAAAAATAATGACATGGGCTTCGCCATATTTTTGTATGCTAGCCGGGTACAGCAGGCAGGTACGGGCTGCCCCCAACCCCCAGCTGCCTATTTGTACCCGGCTGGGAACCAAAAATATAGAGAAGCCCTTTTTTTTTTAATTATTTCATGAATTTCATGAAATAATTTAAAAAAAAAATGACGTGAGCTTCGCCTAATTTTAGTGTCCAGCCGGGTACAACTAGGCAGCTGGGGATTGGAATCCACAGTGAAGAGTGCCCAAGCTTTCTGGGCACCCCCACTGCGAATTGCAGTCCGCAGCCACCCCAGAAAATGGCGCTTTCATAGAAGCGCCATCTTCTGGAGCTGTATCCAACTCTTCCAGCTGCCCTGATGCCGGGTGGCTAGCTAGGTAATAATAGAGTTAGGGCTAGCTGTATATTATCAGCTGGCCCTAAGCCCGAAATTCATGGTGTCACGCCAATATTAGACATGGCCACCATGAATTTCTAGTAATGATAAAAAAAAAAACAACACACAGAAAAATATTTTTATTAGAAATAAAACACAACACAATTAGTGACTCCATCTTTATTGAAATAAACCCCCCTCCGCAGTAATCCTGGGTCAGGGTCCTGCGCCGTCCAATCAGGATCCAATATCATCTGATCGGTTTGCTGGAAGGCAAAGCGATCAGATGATGTGTCAGGTTAAAGGACGTGAATCACATGACACATCAGCTGATTGTATAAAAGCCGACTATACAATCAGCTGAAGCATCAGTGCAAAAAAAATAAATAAATAAATAAATACTCACGTCTGTGCTGATTACTGGTAGCTCCTGCAGCGATCGGATGAGAGTCTGATCCTGTCCCATCACTGCAGGAGCTGCCGGTAATCAGCTGATGAAGTCCCCTGACGGCAGGATCAGCTGATAGCCGGCCGAGCGCGAAGAAGCCGGCGACACCACGAGAATCGATCAGCTGATGCGTCAGGTGACTGCATCAGGTGATCCACGGCCAGGTCCTGCAAGCTTCGTACGTGCCCCGGGGAGACTGCACACAGCCAGAGCGACGGGACCGGGACAGGGGCTGGAAGCAGGCATGGCACCGGGACCCTGCAGACAGGTGAGTATGACATACACACACACATACACACTGTATATATACACACACACTGTATATACGCACGCACACTGTATATACACATACACTGTATATACACACACACTGTATATACGCACACACACTTTCTTCCCCTGGCTGTGTAGAGCTGCTGCTGTCTGTATGATTGATCTCAGTGCACATCCACTGGGAAGAGGCAGGGAGCAGGGTTTGGGTGGGAGCAGAGGGGGTGTATTAGACACAATGGGTGTGTTAGATAAGCCAGACACCGCCCTAGAGCCACAAAGAATTCTGGGACTTGTAGGAACTGAACACAGGAAGTCGGAGGAGAGATTAACCCCATCAGAGCTGGAGCCAGCAATGACCGTGTGCTGCTAGTGCACAATAAAAGCTAATTTTGCTGAAAAAACATAATAGATGTGTTGAGGGGCACATATTAGCAAGATTTATCAGAAAAAAAAAAAATCGGTTTTGGTAACTGGACAACTTCTTTAAGTTAAGGAGGAGCCATCATTTCTGTCCAGGCCCATTTCATGAGTTTTATTTTTTTTTATAAATTTTGTGGAAGCTGAAAAGCAGCAATGTCTAACTTTCATCTGTTCATTTCATTGATTTTTTTATTTATTATTACTTTTGTCAGATTCAAGTTATTTCTATGACAATTGTGGGTATTTCTTTCATTGAACGAGGGGTACCAATAATTTTGATCATGTGTGTACCATTGAATGACTGCATATGCTAAATAATAAGAAATTAGACATATATGCAACAATTGATCCAGGGACAAGAGATCAATTAGAAGACTAGCTGATATGCAGTAGGATTATTCCGAATGAAGTGAATGTATTGGTAACACAGCATCACGTGGTTCAGGTACTCTTTATTCCTAAGATGATCTTTAATATAGTGGAATGATGGTGGTCCACTTTGCATCTCCTTTCTTTTTAACTCACTCTAGATCTTCATTATGTAGGTGTAAATCACATCATACTTACTGTGTACAGCCTGGCACAAAATTCCTCTTGATCCAGTGCCAACCTGTACAATTAAATACAATGACTTCATTTCTTGGCAGTCAGATGGAAAATCCCTATTGGTTGCTGAGTGAATGAGGTCACCCAGCAGTGAATGGAGCAGCTTTGCCCATGGTGTAGGTCAGCCTGTCTTTAGCTCAGATTGACTAAGTAAATAACAATTTGGGAAATCTGAAGGTTTCCTGTGGCAAAAGAGAAGGGCTATTCCTCCCACCCAGAACTGGCACAAAGAGGCCATTTATTTGTTGTCTATTTTAAGGGATCGAAAGGGGGCACTGTGTGAAGGGACTAATAAAAGGTCAAGCGATTCTAAGGCACAGCAGACATCTGGTGCCTGTCATCTCCTACAAAACAACAAAGACCACAAATGTGGATAAACCAGTAGGGACACCTGCCAAAGATGAGTACAACACACACATCCTGCCAAGAACACATAAAGGAGCCTCCTCTCCCTCTCATCTCCACTCTCCCTGTGATAACTGGGTCACTGTGTAAATGTACCGGGCGTTTATTGTGGTTAATGAGCCCCTTGGCAGTAAAATGCAGTTTATGTCTTTTCAAATCTGCTGAGTCTCATCCAAAAATTGCGTCCTTCTTCAATTCTAAGCAATTATATTTAGGAAATAGTCCTTTACTGTAAGTGCATAATCTGCATCGTGTAATTTGTATTTTTTTTTTATTTCTCACATTAGTGTCCAAATGATAAAACATGATTTGTATTTTTTTCAGTAGCACCTCCACAAATATTAATTTGTACTGACAGTTGCACCGACACGTAGTCAATCATGCAATGATGAAGGGCCAAGCTGGGAAAAGTGGAGAAACCTGGCATGCCCCTCACTTACTCAATGTGCTCAGGAACAGGGAGTAGCAGCAAAGCCAATAAACGCCACTTAATATTTTTTTTGTTTATGCATAATCCCATTTTGTTCAACTGGTAAAAAGTTCTTACTTTGTAAAATAGTAATCCGTCATGTCATGTGTTTCATCAGCCTGCATTCTGCTTTTTATTGTCTTCACTGTGGTTCATTGGCACTCATTTTCCATGTACACATCTGAAATCCATGTCATGGAAAAAAGAAGAATTTACATTTTTCAGTGCAGAAATGCAAACTGCAAATTCACAGCAAAACTCAATTTTTTTAGCCTTCAATTTCTGTGGTTAATTCCATTCAAATTATAATCTAATTTTTTTTAGCATGAAAATGAGCTATCTGAATTTACCTTATTACTTTATTCCCACAAACACATTATCTTTTATAAAGCATAGTAAACTGACACTTAATAATATAACATTCAAGTCAATCATAAAGATTCTTTCTTGTACATTTTTGTCTTTTTTCATCTCTATCTGCCTCTCTGTGCTTCCAGATTCACATAGGTAAATAGGTGATCCCATTATCTGCTAAAACAACATTTTTCATCAGCACACAGCTTCTCCACAGTGCTGCAGACCCTCTATTGTGTGCTCCTAACTAACCTCATGTCTCTGAATTAATGATGCAGAGCTGTGCTGGAAACTGAGTGACTGTTAAATGGGTAAAATAGCATAGGATTCCATCACAGCTCTGCAATATTGTGCGCAGATATTTGACAAATTATCTCGATAATCTATGTTTAGACTACGCTCAATTATCCTGTTCACTGTATAGTCCTGTACACTATTCTCCCTGCTTTTATCTTCTGCCCTCTACTTAGCTCTGTGCCTTGCTTTAAATCCTTGATCTGTTAGCTAGTTTCCAACAGAACTCAAGTGTCCTATTGTGACACCCCTGAACTAGTCAGGGTGTCACAGGGTACTGCACTCTTTATCTTTTGGTGCAGGACTCAACCCCCCATGGTTCTGAGATCCTAACTTTTGGTATTGCTCCATCAGCATGCAAATCCTACTCACACTTCCCACCACACCCTGTCAGGCACACCAGTGGGTGGTCTAGCTGGAAAAGGTCCACTCGCCTAGTGGTCAGACAGACTGGTGGGATGGGGGAAGTTAGAGAGAGGAATTGGAGAGCAAAGTTTAGGCAGATGAGTAGCAGCTCCCAAAGAGTGAGGAGCTGGGAGTTGGAACTCCCTGGGGACTTTTGGCTAGGTCGCGGATGGTGGTCTGGGACCGAAGGAGTCGGAGACGCGGTCGCAGGGTATTGGAGAAAAGTGCCAGGCTTAGTTTAGGAGAACGGGCAGCACCGGAGTACCAAGTAACCGAACTGGACCGAGCATGGCGGGGTCCTGGACCGTAGATCAAGGAGTAGCTTCACGCAACCTGATAATTAACCTGTGGAGGATAGTTTCTTTATGGACACTCCCCAAGAGCTCAGAGATCGAAGGCATCAACACAACAAGGGGGATAGGGCTTTCCAGCTTATGCGGCCCACTGAAATCCCAAGTGTCAGTCATCGAGAGCACAGCTTCACTACTTAACTGTGGGGAGAGGGACCCCGACAACTTAAAGCATTGGGGTCACAACGAACACCAAAAAACAGTGCATGGAGGCACGGTACAGATCACCAGCAATACCAAAGGAAGCGGACTCCCAGACGAGCTCCCCTGAAGTGGCAGCGGCACCCAGAGATTTGGTTTACCTTTGTGTCAGAGTCTGCTTTGTGGTTGCATCACTACCAACACTGCCTGAGTGAGTACGCTGTCCTCCTACGCTTCCAATCTGCACAACGCTCCCCTACGCCACCTCCACCAACTAAAGTCTGGGGCCTCCCCTACCCTGCAAGGAGGGAACAACATCTGGCTGCCCCACTCCATCTCCCCCTGGTACTCCTATCGGCAGCGGCGGTACTCCCCTTACCGCAAACCACGGGTGGCGTCACGAACTCTTATCCCCTGTAAATACCCCCTTTTCATTTGAAGAAGCCGCGAGTCCCCGGGTCCGGAGACCCTCGAGCCACAGCAACCCCCGAATCCGAGCGGTTTGACCGCTGCAGGGGTGGCACACCTCAAATTTCTGGCGTCACGAACAGGATTCAGACTGGGCCCAGTAACCTGGGTGACGTGCACCTTGAAAATACAAGCTGCGGTGTCAAAATTCCGTTCCTGCCATATTCCGCCATCTTTGGAGCCACAAACACCATCTTCCCGACCAAATGAGTGCGAAACTGAAGCTCCGCCCCTCGTCCAGAGAGCGCAGCCGGAAGCTGGAGAGCTGGCTGCCGAAAACCAAGGGGGCGGGACGGAATGTAGCAGCGGAAGTAGAGCAGGGACGCCAGGACTCTGCCTATAAAGTTCCTGGACACTGCAGAGGCAAGATGGCGGCAGCAAGGGACTGGTCAACGGAGTCCGCTGCTCCAGGGACCATGACCTGGATTGAACAAAAGACTGAGAAGCTCTCCAGGAGGATGCAGACACAGTTCCTCTACATCCTGGACCATTGGAGGGAAGAGATGAGGAGCCTGGCTATGGCGGTGTGGGCCCGTGAGATGGAGGTCCCGCGCGTGAAGCGGGTAAGCAGCTACCCAGTCCCGGTTGACACGGCCTACCGGGCCACGGGATCCGATCTGCCCCCGGCCACCTCAAGCATTCAGCTACCACCACCCTCGCCTTTGGCGGACGCCGAGCTGCTACCCGCAACACCGGTAGCGGAACCTCCAGTCCCAGTCTACAGAGCGGAGGCTGCAACGCCTCCAGGATCATCACCGGCCAGACCAGACCAGACCAGGCTGCGAGGCATCTAGTCCCAGCACTGGCCCGTCCAGACCCGGCCGCATCACCGGACCCGTACCTTGGTACGGAGCACCCGGACTCTGCAAGCCTGGCTGTGGAACAGACAGTTTCTGTACCCACCACAGAGGAGGCGGAGCCTGTGGAAATGCCAGCTCCACCGCCGCGCGGCCGCTCGACAGCTGCCGGGGACGCAGCAGCCCACTTGCAGCCGGTACCCGTTGGGGAGATGAAGCCCGACATCAGTGCCCATGATTAGGAAAGGCATTGGCGACGGCTGGTGCGGCTGCGTGCAGAACTGCTTGCTCAAGAGCGGCGCAGGATGAGGACCGCCGCTCACCGCAACAGAGAATAGGAGCATGCAGGTGAAAGTACCGTTTGGGTTCGGGGCCCGCAAGACCATGGCCCAATACAGCGTTGCAACCTGGAGGGGATGCTGGTGCCGGCTGTCCCCGATTGTCTACTGCAGTAATGGTAGCAGAATCCGGCTACCCAATGTATAAAGTTAAGGTTTAAGTTTCTATGCTGCTAATGTTGATGTGCAATGTAGAAAATGTTGATTGATTCCCAATGTTTGAAAAATAATACCAATTACCCGAGTACCTCATCTAATTTACAGTTTGCGCCTAGTGCATAGACCCTGTTTTATCTTGTTGCTAATTAATATGGACCATGGCTGCGGGACTGGACGCAGCCAGCACGAACGTATGCTATTGTATATAGTTGCGCCTCGTGCGCCCACCAGAGTCGTCTTTTACACCTCCAGGACTTCAACGCCTTCACAAGGAACCGGGGGATACAGGTTGTTTGGGTAGCAGGTTGAAGGAAGAGGGACAATGGGAATGGACTGTTGCAGGAAGGGGCTGCAGCAGAGTAGGCTGAGCCACCGGCTACCGCTACAACCGGTAGCATTCCCATGGTTCTTATAAAATGTGAACTCTGAGAGTTTGTTATGCAACATTTAAGTGATGTGCCTCCCCTGTCTGGGATGAGAAATTGTTAAATTAAAAATGTTACCTTTTTTTTCTCTTTCAGTTAAAACAAAAATAAACCTCTGCGTGTCCTGTAGCTCGGGGACGAGCTACATTTAACCAAGGGGGAATGTGATGCCCCTGAACTAGTCAGGGTGGATTATATATGCAAATCAGGACAGATTTAAAAAATTAGTTATATTGGCACAAATTAATAACTATACTTTATATATATATTTATAAGACCATGTTGAGTTTTAGGAAATAACCCTTTAAGGAAGCTGTCTAGGTTATGGTCCTTCTTTGTTTTTAATTCATTCTACTAAACTTTAGTATTGTACTAGGGTCAGGCAAAATAAAGTACAGGGAAAAAGGTGTAGTAAAATGTTATGTTATTGGAACTCATTTATTTTAATATATTGGTAGCATATAGTTTCCTTTCTATAGAATACCCTAAATCATCATTGACCATTGGCCAAAGTTCCTATGACGTATAAAATAAGACTTCCACTAAAAAGCACACAATGCTGGTGCATGGTGAACTACATTGTGTTACAGATGTCTATTACATCCAACTGAGAATACTTACATATGGATTATATCCTTTATAATGGGAAAAATAGGAATCCTCTGAAAATAGAACATTGTGGCTTTAGTTCCATATTGAAGAACTGAATTCTATTATTTCAGTTCCTTAGTAGCAAAGATCCATCCACCTTGCAGACACTTTAGTACATTGTCTGCAACTAACAATTATAAGTATGTTACAAGACTCACGCTCTCTACCTGCAGCAGCAGTTTGTTTAGAGCAGTCCGACATACGGTATTCTAACATAGGCAGAAGAATCGTGTTTCTGAATTACTAAACCCATTATTAGATTATATTTCCAGAATGACATTTGTTGCTTCCCACCCAAGGTTTCTTCCTCAGGGCGCTTTAAATAATCCCAATTGTTATTTCACCTTTTTAGTCATGTGATTCCATTACTAATACTGAAAAAATACATCACCTTATCCTGCAAATCCTGTTTATCTCCATATGTGACATACCGTGTTGGCAAGAGTATAATAATTGTATGATCCCTTAATGGTGTAAATGTCTGCAGAAAATATTTATTGCTGTGCAGATCATGTGTAAGCATGTATCAGCCCAATTATTTTACAGAAATGGGGATTTTCTTTATAATGAGTTGTCTTACACAGCGCTATAAGACAAGTCTCTCCTAATCTGTGTTAAGTTAATATAAGGGAGGAACACTCCAATATGAAAATCACTATTGTTCCTAAAGTTTCCTAAAGGCCCCATTCATGTACCAGCCAGAAAATAACATTTTTTACAGCTCTAAATATCACATGTAAGTGACAGAGTTGTGTCTAAAGCTGGTGTCACACATAACGACGACGACAACGACGTCGCTGCTACGTCACCATTTTCTGTGACGTTGCAGCGACGTCCCGTCGCTGTCGCTGTGTGTGACATCCAGCAACGACCTGGCCCCTGCTGTGAGGTCGCCGGTCGTTGCTGAATGTCCAGCTTCATTTTTTGGTCGTCACTCTCCCGCTGTGACACACACATCGCTGTGTGTGACAGCGAGAGAGCGACGAAATGAAGCGATCAGGAGCCGGCACTGGCAGCTGCGGTAAGCTGTAACCAGCGTAAACATCAGGTAACCAAGGGAAGACCTTTCCCTGGTTACCCGATGTTTACGCTGGTTACCAGCCTCCGCTCTTGCTGCCAGCGCCGGCTCCTGCACTGTGACATGTGGCTGCAGTATGCATCGGGTAATTAACCCGATGTATACTGTAGCAAGGAGAGCAAGGAGCCAGGCATAAGCAGTGTGCGCGGCTCCCTGCTCTCTGCACTGACATGTAGCTGCAGCACACATCGGGTTAATTAACCCGATGTGTACTGTACCTAGGAGAGCAAGGAGCCAGCGCTAAGCGCGGCTCCCTGCTCTCTGCACGTGTAGCACAGCGACGTTATGATCGCTGCTTCTGCTGTGTTTGACAGCTAAGCAGCGATCATAACAGCGACTTATAAGGTCGCTGGTACGTCACCGAAAATGGTGACGTAACAGCGACGTCGTTGTCGCTGTTGCTTAGTGTGACACCAGCTATCACCACCAGGATATCAACAGATACATTATGTCAATTAGTGGGGGCCAAATAGCAGGCTGTGATCTTAGGTCAAAGAAGGATATAATCAGCTCACCTTTCCAGCAAGGGCAAGGGATCGCAAATCCTCAGCAAAAGATATCCAAAATTAACTTCAGACCCAGAATGTCTATGAAATGTAAAACGTTTGTATCTGTCACGATGTGACTGTAGGAAAGCAAGGGACAGATGCTACTATGTTGTCCCTCACGCTAGGGTTCCCTACGTTATCCTTAAGATCCGTAAGAGCAGCAAGGTAGCAACAAATAGCAACAAGGGTTAACACCACAACCGTAAACAGCAATAGTAATACAAACACCAGTTAGACTGGATTACAACACCTCACTAGACCAGCTAAGATAAGCTATAGCTGGCATAGAAGGAAGGATCTAGCCAGCATGTATAGAAGGGGAGCAGATGTGATTGGCTCCCTCACAACATGTCATCAAAGGTCATCAAAGGAGACTCACAAGCAGACCAGCAGAGATTAACTCTTGCTAACCTGCCTATGAACTACCAATCTGTTGGTCAACGCTCGAGTCATTGTGCTCTGATTACAGGCAATAGAGAAATTATCAGGCAGAATGTCAGAATATGTTGTCTGAACAGATCCTGATGCTGCCATGACAGCCAGAAATGTTTTTGAAAACCTCCGTGTGACAGTATCCCTCCCTCAAAGAGGGGTCTCAGAACCCTGTGCTCAGAATAGATATCAGCGGCTGGTACCCAAGTGCTAACCTCAGAACCATAGCCTTGCCAATGGGCCAAATATTGCAATGAACGGTGAATAAAACGAGAATCAACAATCTTGGACATCTGGAATTCTAATGACCCATCAACTAAGACCAGAGGTGGAGGTAAAGGAAGAGGTGTTCCTGAAGCCACATATTTTTTAACAGATCTGTGAAATACATTATGGATTTTGAAAGACGCAGGTTATGCAAGATGGAAGCAACAGGCTTAATGACCGCTGTAATTTTGTACAGACCAATAAACTGGGGCCTTAACTTCAATTAAGGTATTTTAAGTTTCACGTTTTTGGTAGACAACCACACCAGATCACCCATACACAGGTCTGGACCAGACACACATCTACAGTCAGCTGTACGTTTATATTTAGAACCCATATCACGCAAATGCTGCTGAACCTTCTACCATGTAGACGATAATGAAGGGACAAATAGGTCCTTCCAAGGTACCCCTGATAAGTGCTCCTCCTGAAACGTACAGAACTGGGGATGCCAGTCAAAGACAAAAAAGGTGATATCCCAGAAGATTCATGACAATTTATGGCAAATTCGCTGAGAGAAAGGAAACAGGACCACTTTTCCTAATTATCAGATGTAAAACAAAGTAAATACTGCTCCAAATTCTGATTTACAAGCTCTCCAAAATTTGGCAATAAATTGAGTTCCTCTATCAGTGAGAATATTAGAGGAAACTCCGTGGAGTCTGACAATCTTCCGTACAAACACCTGGGCGTCTTGGCATTAAGTAAAGATGGTAAGGCGATAAAATGTGTAATTTTTCAAAACCTATCAACACCACTAAAATGACCGTATTACCGTATAACTCTGTTATAAAATCCATAGATTTGGTTGGCTGGGAACACTCAAAGGCTGTAAACATCAGGAAGGACAAGCGTGAGATGCCTTAGGACATACACAGGTGGCACACACAGATATATAAGCGACCACATCCCTCCAGATCCTGGGCCACCAAAAGCGAAGCAATAATAGATCAAGAACACCTTTAACCCCAGGGTGACAAGCCAGAACAGAATCATGATGCTTTCTGAAGACCTTAACCCCTTCAGCCCCGGGGCACTTTCCGTTTTTGCGTTTTTGTTTTTTGCTCCCCTTCTTCCGAGAGCCGTAACTTTTTTATTTTTCTGTCAATCTTGTCATATGAGGGCTTGTTTTTTGCGGGACAAGTTTTACTTTTAAATGAAACCATAAGTTTTACCATATGGTGTACTGGAAAGCAGCAAAATAATTCCAAGTGTGGAAAAATTGCAAAAAAAGTGTGATGGCACAATAGTTTTTGGGATGTTTTATTCACGGTGTTCACTATATGGTAAAACTGATGTGTGGGTATGATGCCTGAGGTTGGTGCGAGTTTGTAGACACCAAACATGTATAGGTTTACTTGTATCTAAGGGGTTAAAAAAATTCACAAGCTTGTCCAATAAAAGTGGCGTACGTTTTGCGCCATTTTCCGAAACCTGTGGCGTTCTCATTTTTTGGGATCTATGGCTCAGTGATGGCTTATTTTTTGCATCTCGAGCTGATGTTTCTAATGGTAGCATTTTTGCGCAGATGCTATGTTTTGATTGCCTGTTATTGCATTTTGCGTAAAACTTGCGGTGACCAAAAAACGTAATTTTGACGTTTGGATTTTTTTTGCCGCTACGCCGTTTACCAATCAGATTAATTGATTTTATATTTTGATAGATCGGGCATTTCTGAACACGGCGATACCAAATATGTGTATATTTATTTTTTTTTTAACCCTTTAATTTTCAATGGGGGGAAAGAGGGTGATTTGAACTTTTAGTTTTTTTTTTGTTTTTTTTTTTAAACTTTTTTTTAACTTTTTTTATTTTATTTTACTAGTCCCCCTAGGGGGCTATAGTGATCAGCAATCCGATCGCTGATCTCTATCTGCTGATCACAGCTATACAGCTGTAAACAGCAGAAATAGTCACTTTCTTTTTCCCTCTGCTCCCGGCCGAGGAAAAACGAAAGTGAAACTTCGTAGCTGCAGGCGTCATCACATGACCCTGTGCTACGATGGCAACCACCGAACGTCACGTGATCACTCACGTGACTTCCGGTGGGGGCGGCGGTAAGTAAAAACATGGCCGCGCGCATATAGATCTCGCTGCCAGACTTTGACAGCGAGATCTAAGGGGTTAATGTTACGGGTGGAATGCGATTCCACTCGTAACATGCAGGCACACATGTCAGCTGTTGAAAACAGCTGATATGTGTCCTGATCCACGCCGCCTGCCCACGGCAGGGGGCGGGGCTTAACGGGACACGCTCCATGACGGAAATATCCGTCCATGGTCGTGAAGGGGTTAAGACGAAGATTCAGAGGATCAAACAACTTGCTCAACGGAACCCTAGATGGAGCATCACATTGAGCCTCCGTGAATTCAGATCCAAAATCTGTACTGAGCGCTGACACCAATACTCCCTTCTGAAGAATGGGGACAGGTTCCTCACATGGGAAACTCCTAGACAAAGCATTCATACGCCCTTCGCAATGATTAACCTGCCCAATTCCAGCCTTGCTGAAGCATCCCCAGATCATCACCGATCCTCTACCAAATTTCACAGTGGGTGCAAGACACTGTGGCTTTTATGCCTCTCCAGGTCTCCTTATAACCATTAGATGACCAGGTGTTGGGCAAAGCTGAGAATTAGGTAAAGAAAATTCAACAAACATCTTTACAAAGGACATATGAATCAAGCCGCAAACAAGGTTATCCTGGAAAAACAGTTGCTTCCGTCTGCTCAGCCAACGTTCCCCCGACTCTGAGGACTGTTTTTTCCAGCAGGACAATGCGCTATGCTACATAGCTAGGTCAATCAATGTGTGGATGAAGGACCACCACATCAAAACCCTGTCATGGCCATCCCAATCTCCAGACCTGAACCCCATTGGAAACCTCTGGAAAGTAATCAAGAGAAAGTCACAAACCATCAAACAAAGAAGAACTGCTTAATTTTTTGCTCCAGGAGTGGCATAAGGTCACCCAAAAGCAGTGTGAAAGACTGGTGGAACGCCTACCAAAACGCATGAAAACAGTGATTAGAAATCATGGTTATTCCACAAAATATTGTTTTCTGAACTCTTCCTGAGTTAAAACATTAGTATTGTTGTTTCTCAATGTTTATGGACTTGTTTTCTTTGCATTATTTGAGGTATGAAAGCAATGCTTTTTTGTTATTTTGACCATTTCTCATTTTCATAAAATAAATACAACATTTTTTGCTTGGAAATTCGGAGACGTGTTGTCAGTAGTTCATAAAATAAAAGAACAATTTACATTTTATTCAAAAATATACCTATAAGAGGAAAATCAGAAAAACTGAAAATTTGGATATGGTCTCTTAATTTTTGCCAGAGTTGTATATACTGTATATACAGTATATATACAGTATATAGCCAGCAGCCTCTATGATAAATATATATGTACATTATATAAGGAATATTTTCAACCAGCAGATAGCATTTGATGGAAACTATTAATGTGTGATTAGTGAGGATGTAGTGTAGAAGTGGAGTTTTTCCAAGAGAGATGGTGAGAATGGGGAAGGTTTGAGGGGTGGAGGTGGAGCTGGGGTGGACCCTCTGCGGAGTTTGGGGGGGGGGCCAAAAGTTTTGCCAGTATTGGACCCTTAAATTCTTGGTGGCAGCCCTGATCAGGGTAATACTTTTGGGGTTGATGTCAGCTGTGAACTGACATTTGGCATCAAGCCCAAAGATTAATAATGGATAGGCATCTTTCAGATACCCCCATTATTAACCTGGAAAGTATAGAAATAAAAAAAACACACACAGGGAAAAATAGTTTATATGATTAGACTCCCCCACATTCCCTCATTCACCAATTTATTGAATAAAAAAATACTCGAAGCTCTGACTTAACACTAGAACTACTGGACTCGTGACACCTATATAGAAATACATGGTGCAAAGTAGTCAAAATGACTACCTCAGTAGTTTTAGTGTTAAAGGAGTTGTCCGACATAAACTCAAAAATTTTTGTTAAGCTAATCTGTGCTGTATTGTCATATAAAACACACCTACATTGTTATTTTTTGTTTTCTAACTTTTGTTGCTCTTGAATTATCCCTTTATTCTCTGCAGCTCTTTGTTTACATTAAGCTCCAGAAAACATGACCACTTCCTGTGCTAAACCTCCCCGTCAGAGCTGGCACCGCTCGACCTCAGTGTCCAGCCCCACCCCAGCATCCAGCCCCGCCCTCTGCCCGCCCACTGCACACACATTCCCTGTCAGTATTCTGCCCAGCACTGACCTGTTATCACTACAGCATTGGAAATAACAGCCCCACATCGGGCTCTGCACCCCACACCACATCGGGCTCTGCACCCCACACACACATATGGATCTGCACCCCACACCACATCGGCCTCTGCACCGCACACACACATATGGCTCTGCACCACACACACACATATGGCTCTGCATCACACACACATCGGACTCTGCACCGCACACACACATATGGCTCTGCACCGCACACACACATGACTCTGCACACCACACACACATATGGCTCTACATCACACACACATCGGACTCTGCACCACTTACACACATATGGCTCTGCACCGCACACACACATATGGCTCTGCATCAGACACACATCGGGCTCTGCACCGCACACACACATATGGCTCTGCACCGCACACACACATCGGAGTCTGCACCGCACACACATATGGCTCTGCATCACACACACATTGGACTCTGCACTGCACACACACATGGCTCTGCACCGCACGCACACATTGGACTCTGCACCGCACACACACATCGGACTCTACACCGCACACACATCGGGCTCTGCACCGCACACACACAATTGGCTCTGCATCAGACACACATCGGACTCTGCACCGCACACACACATATGGCTCTACACCGCACACACACATATGGCTCTGCACTGCACACACACATGACTCTGCACACCACAAACACACACATATGGCTCTGCATCACACACACATTGGACTCTGTACCGCACACACACATATGGCTCTGCACCGCACACACACACATATGGCTCTGCACCGCACACACATTGGACTCTGCACTGCCCATGTGACACCCTGGACTAGCCAGGTAGTCCCAGACATAACAATATACACACCCCCTCCCCTGGATAGTTACACCAGTCAACCAAAAGCCCTTGTTGCCTCCCTCTAGGGGCTGATGTCCACACCAGGTGGGGTGGAGGCAGGCGGTTGGCCCCACCCACCGAGGAGTTCAGTGTTGGAGGCGGGTAAAGCAGTGAGTTTAGTGTTGGAGGCGAAAGTGAGAGGAGTAAAACTGCAAATGTCTGGGTAGGAGCCAAGGCACTGACAGCAAGGTTGGCAGACGGTGGTGGCCGTCTGCAGGAGTTAACGGATCTCTGCAGAACCGTAGGACCAGGGTTGGGCGGTGGCCCACCGGTACCGAACCGGGGAGCAGAGTGAAGTTAAGCACACAGGCAAGGCCATCGGACCCCGACTAGGCTTGGAGCCACCGACAACGGTCAAATCCGAGAGTGACTGGAACCCCAGGGGTTTCCTAACTCCCAAGTCCCGCCAGAATGCAACAGTCCACACCGTGAGGATATACAGCCACCGCCACAGGCTAGAGATCCAAGGGCCAGCGCCTGTTTGGCAAAAGGGCTCCTACGGTACCTATACGCTGGGGAGCGGACTACCGTTGGGAAACCATCAGAGTTGACACATTCTACACAGGTACAGGGAAAGATAGCCATTATCTCCTGTCCGGGGACAGCAAAGACACTGCAGCCAGCTGCGGGACCCGTCCATCCGGCCGTTTGGTTTACCAGAGACTTTGTGACTTTCTGTCTGAGTTAGTACAAAAGTGCCATCCGGCACCACGCCGCGCTGCCCCTGCAACCCTGCATCCCAGCTATCCAGCCTCCCCGCATCACCACCGGGCCCCGGGAACACCAACCCCTACCCACGGAGGGGGACAACATCCTAGCTACTCCCTACCATCGCTCCTGGGATCCCCGTCACCAGCAGCGGTGGTGCCATCATCACTACGTCCCGTGGGTCGCGTCACGAACTATCTCCCCAAACAAATCATCCCTTTTCACTCACGGGTGAGGAGCGCTGCTCGAGTCCCCGGGTCCGGCCCACTGCTCGAGCCACCGAGCAGCAGCAGCAGAAGCCCCGGACCCGAGTGTGGCGAGCGCGTCCCTCTGCCCGCAACACACACACATATGGCTCTGCACCGCACACACACATATGGCTCTGCACCGCACACACATCGGGCTCTGCACCGCACACACATCAGGTTCTGCACCGCACACACACATATGGCTCTGCATCAGACACACATCGGACTCTGCACCGCACACACACATATGGCTCTGCACCGCACACACACATGACTCTGCACACCACACACACATATGGCTCTGCACCGCACACACACATATGGCTCTGCACCGCACACACACATATGGCTCTACATCACACACACATTGGACTCTGCACCGCACACACACATATGGCTCTGCACCGCACACACACATCGGACTCTGCACCGCACACACATCGGGCTCTGCACCGCACACACATATGGCTCTGCACCGCACACACACATGACTCTGTACAAGAAAAGCCACAGCCACTCCATAATTTACCAGGAAATTATGTAACAATATAGTAAACCAAAGTGATCATAATGCCTGAATGGAGACTAGGACAAGTCGTTTAAATTAGAAAATAAACAAGAGAAATTACGACCAGAGTCCAGGGTACAAAAGGTGAAAAAACTTTATTAGTAAATAGGTGCAGGGCGGCACAAACAAGTGTGGACATAGGCAGTGGTCTTCAGCGGACTACTGACAAATCATAAATGATAATTACTAATATTGGTAGCGGTTACATATAAACCGGTGTACCTATATATGTAGTCAGATAATCAATAGTCCACCAGGAAAGCTGCATGATTTACACTAAAATATGAATGGGTCATAAACCAAAAACAACCTCCTCAAAGAACCATGGCAATCACATGGAGTATATGTTACGTTAATACATAACAAACAAAGTTTGCACAAGGTTAGTGGAGAATTATGGAAGAGACCCCAGCCTCCAATAATCAGGGAGACAATGGCAAATGCAGTTTTACCTGGAGAGTATAGAGAGACCAATTGAGCCTGCGTCCAACCCGACGGCCGTTTCGGCTGTGAAGCCTTCGTCAGGGGGCGTGGCAACGTGAGGGGAAATGGGAGTTAAAAAGGGGGCGTCCGCCAATCAGGGTGAATAGAAGAATTGGCGTCTCCAAGTTGCGCGCGTTGTCCAGGGCAACCAGGGACGCTTGACGCGCCCCGCACCGCTCCCTGTCCGACACTTCCGGTCACATGACTACCATGTGTGCGCATCACATGGCAGTCACGAGAGCGGACGTCACGCAGGGTGATGCGGCGCCGCAACAATGTCACGGCGCCCATGGCACACATGCGCAGACATATCTCTGACAGCCGGAGCAAGAGGATATTAGAGGATAAGGATAGTATATGGCCACAATGTAATACCATGGGCTATATCGTAGTTACCCACACAGGGAGTAAATACACAAATGAATATGGATATAGTCACATAAATATTATATCATATATAAAAATGTTCGGCATTATTTAAAGGTCATAGTATAAGACATACCTGATTCCAAAATATAAAATAATATGTGATAGAATAACAGTTAATCCGCCAAACATTGGAATATTACTACCAGGTGCCAAACAATGATAACATGTGAGTGCATATGTATGCACCCACAGCCCACCAACGCACTGACACATGTGCACACACCACCATGCATGCACACGCACTCACACTCACACATGCACTCACGCACACGTGCATGTGCACTGCTCATGTATACACCACACACAGACATACACACACTTGTATACACACTCACATACACACTCACACACACAACACACATGAAAACCTAAACCACATACACACACATACACCCATCATACATACGTGCTGGTATGTGCACATGCACATGTGCGCACAGACCATGCACACAATATGCACTTAACATGAGCTAATGCTCGTGTGTCAATGTAAGATTAACACACATAGTCACGTCTGTATGTTGGCCCTAGCCACCTAGACCCATACGTGCACATACAGGTGTGTGTACATCCACCTACCAACCTACAACGTGCTGGTATGTGCACATACACATGTGCGCACAGACCATGCACACAATATGCACTTAACATGAGCTAATGCTCGTGTGTCAATATAAGATAAACACACATAGTCACGTCTGTATGCTGGCCCAAGCCACCTAGACACATACGTGCACATACAGGTGTGTGTACATACACCTACCAACCTACAACGAGCACAATCACACACGTGTGTGCGCCGGTCATGCAAACATGTAACCGCACCAACATACACCGGACACCAAGGTTACAACAAGGAGAAAGCCCCCTCAGAAAAAGAAACCACGACCATCACAAAAATGAGGAATAAGAGATGTTTTCGTTTAAACCCATGGGATGAAGAGTTTTGAGAGTCCAAATCCATCTGGCCTCCATCCTGGCCAGTCTCTGACTAATCTTGCCGCCACGGATGTTAGAATCAAGGTGATCAATACCCCTGACTCGTAACAACGCTGGATTGGACTGATGATATTGTCTAAAGTGACGTGGGATAGTTTTTAAAGATGGAATATCTTGGCAATCTGCTGCTGCAATAATCCCATTTACGTGCTCACGAATGCGCACCTTAAATTGCCTAGTCGTCAAACCAACGTAAATTTTGGGGCAGGGGCAGGTGGCATAATAGACCACCGCCGTCGTAGTGCAGGTGATGTGTTTTTTTATAGAAAAGGTGTGTTCCCCCATGGAGTCGGAGAAAGAA
This sequence comes from Anomaloglossus baeobatrachus, assembly GCF_048569485.1. NCBI lineage: Eukaryota > Metazoa > Chordata > Amphibia > Anura > Aromobatidae > Anomaloglossus > Anomaloglossus baeobatrachus. The sequence continues at coordinate 118,034,641 of NC_134361.1, read as the reverse complement.
TTAGTCCTGTCCACATTTGGACAGGCTACACATCGGCCACAAGGTGCACAGCCAGTACGAGGGGTCACAGAGCCAAACGGGGAAGGCTGAGCGACACCCTCATAGTGGCTGGCAACAAGATGGTCGCGTAAGTTTCTGGATCTCCGAATACTCAACATGGGTCTGTCAGGGATTATCTTGGCCAAGATCGGATCCGCCTGCAATATGGGCCAAAATTTCTGCAGACACGATCTCATTGCTGGAAATTGGCCGTGATAGTCTGTGACAAATCTTAGAGTATCACACGCTTGAGATCTCTTGGGGGCGTATAACAGGGAATGACGGGTGGAGTGTCTTGCCCTGTTATAGGCTCTCTTAACACATCGCCTACTATAACCCCTTGCATAAAATCTTTGCTTAAGGTTGACGGCTCTTTTTTCGAAGTCCACATCAGTGGAACAGATCCTGCGAAGTCGCAGGAACTGGCCCACTGGAATGGACCGGATCATGTGGCCAGGATGGGATGAGGACGCATGCAAGAGCATGTTTCCTGCAGTCTCTTTCCGATAGATGTCAGTTTGAATGATGTTGTTAAGATCTTTTTTAACTGTAACATCAAGGAAATCGATGGACTGTGTGTGGTGGGTATAGGTGATGCGGATATTCAAACCATTGGAGTTGAGGGTTTTCATGAACTCATGGAGTTCAGTCTCCGTGCCCTGCCAGATCAAAAAGATATCGTCGATGTACCGTGTCCAAAGGAGGACACGGTCCATCGACGGCAGCTGATCCGACAGGAAGAGGTCCCTCTCCCACAGCCCCAGGAACAGGTTGGCATAAGAGGGGGCAAACGAGGCCCCCATGGCTGTTCCCTGGAGCTGCAGATAGAAGGACCCCTTGAAGACAAAAAAGTTGTGAGTTAAGGTGAACTCTAACAACTCCATTATTAAGGCCACCATGTCCATCGCTGTGTTGGACATTTCCAAAAAGAATCTAGTAGCCCGAAGTCCGTCACAATGCTTGATACTGGTGTACAGGGATTCAACATCACCTGTCACCAGTAATGTGTCACCCCCCACACAGAGTCCATCGACCTTCCTGAGGAACTCGCCAGTGTCCTTGATAAAGGATGGCAGACCCTCCACAAGTGGCTGGAGTTTGGTGTCGATCCAGCGGTTCACATGCTCCAAGAAATTTCCTCTGCCTGAGACAATCGGTCTCCCTGGTGGCATGTTGATATCCTTATGGATCTTCGGCAGGAGGTATAGAGTGGGAATCGCTGGTTCAATAACCTGAAGTGCCGAAGCCAGCTCCTTGGTGACAACATTGCCGTCTAGCGCTGCTTTAAAGGATCTCTGAAGTAGTGTTGTAAAAGCAGACAAGGGATTATAGGTCAATTTTTTATAACAGACCCTATCATGTAATTGTCTAAATGCTTCTTTTTCATAGAGATCCCTTGGCCAGACAACAACGTTCCCACCCTTGTCTGCTGGCTTCAGGAGCACATCAGGCAGGGACCGCAACTCCCTCAACCTAACCCGTTCCTGCCGAGTGAGATTATCGTATATAATGCCAGATGGAATATTATCAAATTCTTTGGATACCAGATTAACAAACATTTCCACACTGGCACAGGACGAAAGTGGAGGGAATCTCCTGGAGCGTGGACGTATTGAAGGGGGGATCTTACCTCCCTCGGACACATTATGTTCAATGGCGAGCTCCTCAAGGTCTCTCAGGGGCGCTTGTTCCTCCTCTGTAGGGAAAAGTTGATGTAAATTAGTATCAAAAAAATATTTCTTGAAGAGTAGGGAGCGAGCAAACAGATGCAGATCTTTAGTAGCTATAAATGTATCAAATCTGGCAGTTGGTGAGAAGGAGAAACCCCTTTCCAAGAGAGAAATATCAGAAGAAGATAGGTCGTGTGAACTTAAATTAATCACCTTATTAGAATGCTTATAGCCAGAGGTCCTATAATTGTTTGATTTAATAGAAGATGTCGTATTCTCTCTTGGTCTCCCAATCATCATGCCAGAATGAGTAGTGATACTGGACTGAAGAGATGGTGCATCTGATTGGTCGCTGATTGAGGAAAGAGATGAAAAAGAGGAGGCGCGAGCAGCCCTAGGTGACCCAGAAGTATCTACTCTCTAAAAATAGACTGACTTCTGGAGAAAGTCTCGTTGATCTCGAGCCCATTTCCTGGCTTGTGTATCATGTATCTTCTTGACACATCCGTCCAGAGATTTTTCTAATTTAGAATCATAAACCGACATTTGGTCCGGAGGACAATCCTCCTTAAATTTAGACTGTATTTCATCCAACTTGATGTCGATAGTAGTAATATTTTTAGTATTTAACTCAATCAACAGTTCCATAAAGATGGAGGAACAAGTATTGCAAGCATCCTCCCATCTAGAGATGAAGGATGCGTCATCAATGGGGAATGTAGGAATGACACGGACCCTTAGCCCACGGGGAATTAATTTTTTGGATATATATCTCTGTAGAAATAGGCGATTCCACCATAATTTAGACCTCTTGAGATGTAATTGCTGGATGGCTTGGAATGCCTCCTCAAGGTTGTGATCACTTGTGGATGGAGTACCGCGTTCCAAATCACCATATACCTGGTTGGCCTGGTCCAGCCAACTTTTTTCTTTAGACTTATAGTCCATGGCTGAACCACAATTGCCTGTGCAAAACACAGTAATATTAATGTACAAGAAAAGCCACAGCCACTCCGTAATTTACCAGGAAATTATGTAACAATATAGTAAACCATAGTGATCATAATGCCTGAATGGGGACTAGGACAAGTCGTTTAAATTACAATACAAACAAGAGAAATTACGACCAGAGTCCAGGGTACAAAAGGTGAAAAAACTTTATTAGTAAATAGGTGCAGGGCGGCACAAACAAGTGTGGACATAGGCAGTGGTCTTCAGCGGACTACTGACAAATCATAAATGATAATTACTAATATTGGTAGCGGTTATATATAAACCGGTGTACCTATATATGTAGTCAGATAATCAATAGTCCACCAGGAAAGCTGCATGATTTACACTAAAATATGAATGGGTCATAAACCAAAAACAACCTCCTCAAAGGGCCATGGCAATCACATGGAGTATATGTTACGTTAATACATAACAAACAAAGTTTGCACAAGGTTAGTGGAGAATTATGGAAGAGACCCCAGCCTCCAATAATCAGGGAGACAATGGCAAATGCAGCTTTACCTGGAGAGTATAGAGAGACCAATTGAGCCTGCGTCCAACCCGACGGCCGTTTCGGCTGTGAAGCCTTCGTCAGGGGGCGTGGCAACGTGAGGGGAAATGGGAGTTAAAAAGGGGGCGTCCGCCAATCAGGGTGAATAGAAGAATTGGCGTCTCCAAGTTGCGCGCGCTGTCCAGGGCAACCAGGGACGCTTGACGCGCGCCGCGCCGCTCCCTGCCCGACACTTCCGGTCACATGACTACCATGTGTGCGCATCACATGGCAGTCACGAGAGCGGACGTCACGCAGGGTGATACGGCGCAGCGCCGCAACCACGTCACGGCGCCCATGGCACGCATGCGCAGACATATCTCTCACGGCTGGAGCAAGAGGATATTAGAGCATAAGGATAGTATATGGCCACAATGTAATACCATGGGATATATCGTAGTTACCCACACAGGGAGTAAATACACAAATTAATATGGATATAGTCACATAAATATTATATCATATATAAAAATGTTCGGCATTATTTAAAGGTCATAGTATAAGACATACCTGATTCCAAAATATAAGATAATATGTGATAGAATAACAGTTAATCCGCCAAACATTGGAATATTACTACCAAGTGCCAAACAATGATAACATGTGAGTGCATATGTATGCACCCACAGCCCACCAATGCACTGACACATGTGCACACACCACCATGCATGCACACGCACTCACACTCACACATGCACTCACGCACACGTGCATGTGCACTGCTCATGTATACACCACACCCAGACATACACACACTTGTATACACACTCACATACACACTCACACACACAACACACATGAAAACCTAAACCACATACACCCATCATACATACGTGCTGGTATGTGCACATGCACATGTGCGCACAGACCATGCACACAATATGCACTTAACATGAGCTAATGCTCGTGTGTCAATGTAAGATTAACACACATAGTCACGTCTGTATGTTGGCCCTAGCCACCTAGACCCATACGTGCACATACAGGTGTGTGTACATACACCTACCAACCTACAACGTGCTGGTATGTGCACATACACATGTGCGCACAGACCATGCACACAATATGCACTTAACATGAGCTAATGCTCGTGTGTCAATATAAGATAAACACACATAGTCACGTCTGTATGCTGGCCCTAGCCACCTAGACCCATACGTGCACATACAGGTGTGTGTACATACACCTACCAACCTACAACGAGCACAATCACACACGTGTGTGCGCCGGTCATGCAAACATGTAACCGCACCAACATACACCGGACACCAAGGTTATACAATGGACATTGTGTATATAAGGGCAAAAGTACATAAAGCCAAACATTATCCTATGGTAAAAATTCTTGATCAGTCTGATGGTATTGAATTGATGATTCCTCAAAATGGTCCGGCCGAACGTATTGCAGCAGCAGATTGCCAAGATATTCCATCTTTAAAAACTATCCCACGTCACTTTAGACAATATCATCAGTCCAATCCAGCGTTGTTACAGGTCAGGGGTATTGATCACCTTGATTCTAACATCCGTGGCGGCAAGATTAGTCAGAGACTGGCCAGGATGGAGGCCAGATGGATTTGGACTCTCAAAACTCTTCATCCCATGGGTTTAAACGAAAACATCTCTTATTCCTCATTTTTGTGATGGTCGTGGTTTCTTTTTCTGAGGGGGCTTTCTCCTTGTTGTTTTTATTTTATTTTTTTATTTTATTATATTAATTATGTTCTTTTTATGATTTTATTAGGCGTCCTCCTCTCCTTTTGCCGGATTTGTCCTGCATGTGATGTTGGGTTTTCCATACGTTCGGCCGGACCATTTTGAGGAATCATCAATTCAATACCATCAGACTGATCAAGAATTTTTACCATAGGATAATGTTTGGCTTTATGTACTTTTGCCCTTATATACACAATGTCCATTGTATATCCTTGGTGTCCGGTGTATGTTGGTGCGGTTACATGTTTGCATGACCGGCGCACACACATGTGTGATTGTGCTCGTTGTAGGTTGGTAGGTGTATGTACACACACCTGTATGTGCACGTATAGGTCTAGGTGGCTAGGGCCAGCATACAGACGTGACTATGTGTGTTAATCTTATATTGACACACGAGCATTAGCTCATGTTAAGTGCATATTGTGTGCATGGTCTGTGCGCACATGTGTATGTGCACATACCAGCACGTTGTAGGTTGGTAGGTGGATGTACACACACCTGTATGTGCACGTATGGGTCTAGGTGGCTAGGGCCAACATACAGACGTTAAATAATGCCGAACATTTTTATATATGATATAATATTTATGTGACTATATCCATATTCATTTGTGTATTTACTCCCTGTGTGGGTAACTACGATATATCCCATGGTATTACATTGTGGCCATATACTATCCTTATCCTCTAATATCCTCTTGCTCCGGCCGTGAGAGATATGTCTGCGCATGCGTGCCATGGGCGCCGTGACATTGTTGCGGCGCCGCGCCGTATCACCCTGCGTGACGTCCGCTCTCGTGACTGCCATGTGATGCGCACACTTGGTAGTCATGTGACCGGAAGTGTCGGGCAGGGAGCAGCGCGGCGCGCGTCAAGCGTCCCTGGTTGCCCTGGACAGCGCGCGCAACTTGGAGACGCCAATTCTTCTATTCACCCTGATTGGCGGACGCCCCCTTTTTAACTCCCATTTCCCCTCACGTTGCCATGCTCCCTGACGAAGGCTTCACAGCCGAAACGGCCGTCGGGTTGGACGCAGGCTTAATTGGTCTCTCTATACTCTCCAGGTAAAACTGCATTTGCCATTGTCTCCCTGATTATTGGAGGCTGGGGTCTCTTCCATAATTCTCCACTAACCTTGTGCAAACTTTGTTTGTTATGTATTAACGTAACATATACTCCATGTGATTGCCATGGCCCTTTGAGGAGGTTGTTTTTGGTTTATGACCCATTCATATTTTAGTGTAAATCATGCAGCTTTCCTGGTGGACTATTGATTATCTGACTACATATATAGGTACACCGGTTTATATATAACCGCTACCAATATTAGTAATTATCATTTATGATTTGTCAGTAGTCCGCTGAAGACCACTGCCTATGTCCACACTTGTTTGTGCCGCCCTGCACCTATTTACTAATAAAGTTTTTTCACCTTTTGTACCCTGGACTCTGGTCGAAATTTCTCTTGTTTGTATTCTAATTTAAACGACTTGTCCTAGTCCCCATTCAGGCATTATGATCACTATGGTTTACTATATTGTTACATAATTTCCTGGTAAATTATGGAGTGGCTGTGGCTTTTCTTGTACATTAATATTACTGTGTTTTGCACAGGCAATTGTGGTTCAGCCATGGACTATAAGGCTAAAGAAAAAAGTTGGCTGGACCAGGCCAACCAGGTATATGGTGATTTGGAACGCGGTACTCCATCCACAAGTGATCACAACCTTGAGGACGCATTCCAAGCCATCCAGCAATTACATCTCAAGAGGTCTAAATTATGGTGGAATCGCCTATTTCTACAGAGATATATATCCAAAAAATTAATTCCCCGTGGGCTAAGGGTCCGTGTCATTCCTACATTCCCCATTGATGACGTATCCTTCATCTCTAGATGGGAGGATGCTTGCAATACTTGTTCCTCCATCTTTATGGAACTGTTGATTGAGTTAAATACTAAAAATATTACTACTATCGACATCAAGTTGGATGAAATACAGTCTAAATTTAAGGAGGATTGTCCTCCGGACCAAATGTCGGTTTATGATTCTAAATTAGAAAAAGCTCTGGACGGATGTGTCAAGAAGATACATGACACACAAGCCAGGAAATGGGCTCGAGATCAACGAGACTTTCTCCAGAAGTCAGTCTATTTTTAGAGAGTAGATACTTCTGGGTCACCTAGGGCTGCTCGCGCCTCCTCTTTTTCATCTCTTTCCTCAATCAGCGACCAATCAGATGCACCATCTCTTCAGTCCAGTATCACTACTCATTCTGGCATGATGATTGGGAGACCAAGAGAGAATACGACATCTTCTATTAAATCAAACAATTATAGGACCTCTGGCTATAAGCATTCTAATAAGGTGATTAATTTAAGTTCACACGACTTATCTTCTTCTGATATTTCTCTCTTGGAAAGGGGTTTCTCCTTCTCACCAACTGCCAGATTTGATAAATTTATAGCTACTAAAGATCTGCATCTGTTTGCTCGCTCCCTACTCTTCAAGAAATATTTTTTTGATACTAATTTACATCAACTTTTCCCTACAGAGGAGGAACAAGCGCCCCTGAGAGACCTTGAGGAGCTCGCCATTGAACATAATGTGTCCGAGGGAGGTAAGATCCCCCCTTCAATACGTCCACGCTCCAGGAGATTCCCTCCACTTTCGTCCTGTGCCAGTGTGGAAATGTTTGTTAATCTGGTATCCAAAGAATTTAATAATATTCCATCTGGCATTATATACGATAATCTCACTCGGCAGGAACGGGTTAGGTTGAGGGAGTTGCGGTCCCTGCCTGATGTGCTCCTGAAGCCAGCAGACAAGGGTGGGAACGTTGTTGTCTGGCCAAGGGATCTCTATGAAAAAGAAGCATTTAGACAATTACATGATAGGGTCTGTTATAAAAAATTGACCTATAATCCCTTGTCTGCTTTTACAACACTACTTCAGAGATCCTTTAAAGCAGCGCTAGACGGCAATGTTGTCACCAAGGAGCTGGCTTCGGCACTTCAGGTTATTGAACCAGCGATTCCCACTCTATACCTCCTGCCGAAGATCCATAAGGATATCAACATGCCACCAGGGAGACCGATTGTCTCAGGCAGAGGAAATTTCTTGGAGCATGTGAACCGCTGGATCGACACCAAACTCTAGCCACTTGTGGAGGGTCTGCCATCCTTTATCAAGGACACTGGCGAGTTCCTCAGGAAGGTCGATGGACTCTGTGTGGGGGGTGACACATTACTGGTGACAGGTGATGTTGAATCCCTGTACACCAGTATCAAGCATTGTGACGGACTTCGGGCTACTAGATTCTTTTTGGAAATGTCCAACACAGCGATGGACATGGTGGCCTTAATAATGGAGTTGTTAGAGTTCACCTTAACTCACAACTTTTTTGTCTTCAAGGGGTCCTTCTATCTGCAGCTCCAGGGAACAGCCATGGGGGCCTCGTTTGCCCCCTCTTATGCCAACCTGTTCCTGGGGCTGTGGGAGAGGGACCTCTTCCTGTCGGATCAGCTGCCGTCGATGGACCGTGTCCTCCTTTGGACACGGTACATCGACGATATCTTTTTGATCTGGCAGGGCACGGAGACTGAACTCCATGAGTTCATGAAAACCCTCAACTCCAATGGTTTGAATATCCGCATCACCTATACCCACCACACACAGTCCATCGATTTCCTTGATGTTACAGTTAAAAAAGATCTTAACAACATCATTCAAACTGACATCTATCGGAAAGAGACTGCAGGAAACCTGCTCTTGCATGCGTCCTCATCCCATCCTGGCCACATGATCCGGTCCATTCCAGTGGGCCAGTTCCTGCGACTTCGCAGGATCTGTTCCACTGATGTGGACTTCGAAAAAAGAGCCGTCAACCTTAAGCAAAGATTTTATGCAAGGGGTTATAGTAGGCGATGTGTTAAGAGAGCCTATAACAGGGCAAGACACTCCACCCGTCATTCCCTGTTATACGCCCCCAAGAGATCTCAAGCGTGTGATACTCTAAGATTTGTCACAGACTATCACGGCCAATTTCCAGCAATGAGATCGTGTCTGCAGAAATTTTGGCCCATATTGCAGGCGGATCCGATCTTGGCCAAGATAATCCCTGACAGACCCATGTTGAGTATTCGGAGATCCAGAAACTTACGCGACCATCTTGTTGCCAGCCACTATGAGGGTGTCGCTCAGCCTTCCCCGTTTGGCTCTGTGACCCCTCGTACTGGCTGTGCACCTTGTGGCCGATGTGTAGCCTGTCCAAATGTGGACAGGACTAATTCTTTCTCCGACTCCATGGGGGAACACACCTTTTCTATAAAAAAACACATCACCTGCACTACGACGGCGGTGGTCTATTATGCCACCTGCCCCTGCCCCAAAATTTACGTTGGTTTGACGACTAGGCAATTTAAGGTGCACATTCGTGAGCACGTAAATGGGATTATTGCAGCAGCAGATTGCCAAAATATTCCATCTTTAAAAACTATCCCACGTCACTTTAGACAATATCATCAGTCCAATCCAGCGTTGTTACGGGTCAGGGGTATTGATCACCTTGATTCTAACATCCGTGGCGGCAAGATTAGTCAGAGACTGACCAGGATGGAGGCCAGATGGATTTGGACTCTCAAAACTCTTCATCCCATGGGTTTAAACGAAAACATCTCTTATTCCTCATTTTTGTGATGGTCGTGGTTTCTTTTTCTGAGGGGGCTTTCTCCTTGTTGTTTTTATTTTATTGTTTTATTTTATTATATTAATTATGTTCTTTTTATGATTTTATTAGGCGTCCTCCTTTCCTTTTGCCGGATTTGTCCTGCATGTGATGTTGGGTTTTCCATACGTTCGGCCGGACCATTTTGAGGAATCATCAATTCAATACCATCAGACTGATCAAGAATTTTTACCATAGGATAATGTTTGGCTTTATGTACTTTTGCCCTTATATACACAATGTCCATTGTATAACCTTGGTGTCCGGTGTATGTTGGTGTGGTTACATGTTTGCATGACCGGCGCACACACGTGTGTGATTGTGCTCGTTGTAGGTTGGTAGGTGTATGTACACACACCTGTATGTGCACGTATAGGTCTAGGTGGCTAGGGCCAGCATACAGACATGACTATGTGTGTTAATCTTATATTGACACACGAGCATTAGCTCATGTTAAGTGCATATTGTGTGCATGGTCTGTGCGCACATGTGTATGTGCACATACCAGCACGTTGTAGGTTGGTAGGTGTATGTACACACACCTGTATGTGCACGTATGGGTCTAGGTGGCTAGCGCCAACATACAGACGTGACTATGTGTGTTAATCTTACATTGACACACGAGCATTAGCTCATGTTAAGTGCATATTGTGTGCATGGTCTGTGCGCACATGTGCATGTGCACATACCAGCACGTATGTATGATGGGTGTATGTGTGTGTGTATGTGGTTTAGGTTTTCATGTGTGTTGTGTGTGTGAGTGTGTATGTGAGTGTGTATACAAGTGTGTGTATGTCTGTGTGTGGTGTATACATGAGCAGTGCACATGCACGTGTGCGTGAGTGCATGTGTGAGTGTGAGTGCGTGTGCATGCATGGTGGTGTGTGCACATGTGTCAGTGCGTTGGTGGGCTGTGGGTGCATACATATGCACTCACATGTTATCATTGTTTGGCACTTGGTAGTAATATTCCAATGTTTGGCGGATTAACTGTTATTCTATCACATATTATCTTATATTTTGGAATCAGGTATGTCTTATACTATGACCTTTAAATAATGCCGAACATTTTTATATATGATATAATATTTATGTGACTATATCCATATTCATTTGTGTATTTACTCCCTGTGTGGGTAACTACGATATATCCCATGGTATTACATTGTGGCCATATACTATCGTTATCCTCTAATATCCTCTTGCTCCGGCCGTGAGAGATATGTCTGCGCATGCGTGCCATGGGCGCCGTGACGTGGTTGCGGCGCCGCGCCGTATCACCCTGCGTGACGTCCGCTCTCGTGACTGCCATGTGATGCGCACACTTGGTAGTCATGTGACCGGAGGTGTCGGGCAGGGAGCGGCGCGGCGCACGTCAAGCGTCCCTGGTTGCCCTGGACAGCGCGCGCAACTTGGAGACGCCAATTCTTCTATTCACCCTGATTGGCGGACACCCCCTTTTTAACTCCCATTTCCCCTCACGTTGCCACGCCCCCTGACGAAGGCTTCACAGCCGAAACGGCCGTCGGGTTGGACGCAGGCTCAATTGGTCTCTCTATACTCTCCAGGTAAAACTGCATTTGCCATTGTCTCCCTGATTATTGGAGGCTGGGGTCTCTTCCATAATTCTCCACTAACCTTGTGCAAACTTTGTTTGTTATGTATTAACGTAACATATACTCCATGTGATTGCCATGGCCCTTTGAGGAGGTTGTTTTTGGTTTATAACCCATTCATATTTTAGTGTAAATCATGCAGCTTTCCTGGTGGACTATTGATTATCTGACTACATATATAGGTACACCGGTTTATATGTAACCGCTACCAATATTAGTAATTATCATTTATGATTTGTCAGTAGTCCGCTGAAGACCACCCACCGAGGAGTTCAGTGTTGGAGGCGGGTAAAGCAGTGAGTTCAGTGTTGGAGGCGAAAGTGAGAGGAGTAAAACTGCAAGTGTCTGGGTAGGAGCCCAGGCACTGACAGCAAGGTCGGCAGACGGTGGTGGCCGTCTACAGGAGTTAGCGGATCTCTGCGGAACCATAGGACCAGGGTTGGGCGGTGGCCCACCGGTACCAAACCGGGGAGCGGAGTGAAGTTAAGCACACAGGCAGGGCCATCGGACCCCGACTAGGCTTGGAGCCACCGACAACGGTCAAATCCGAGAGTGACTGGAACCCCAGGGGTTTCCTAACACCCAAGTCCCGCCAGAAGGCAACAGTCCACACCGTGAGGATATACAGCCACCGCCACAGGCTAGAGATCCAAGGGCCAGCGCCTGTGGGCAAAAGGGCTCCTACGGTACCTATACGCCGGGGAGCGGACTACCGTTGGGAAACCATCCGAGTCGACACATTCTACACAGGTGCAGGGAAAGACAGCCATTATCACCTGTCCGGGGAGAGCAAAGACACTGCAGCCAGCTGCGGAACCCGTCCATCCGGCCGTTTGGTTTACCAGACACTTTGTGACTTTCTGTCTGAGTGAGTACAACAGTGCCATCCGGCACCACGCCGCGCTGCCCCTGCAACCCTGCATCCCAGCTATCCAGCCTCCCCGCATCACCACCGGGCCCCGGGAACACCAACCCCTACCCACGGAGGGGGACAACACCCTAGCTTCTCCCTACCATCGCTCCCGGGATCCCCGTCACCAGCAGCGGTGGTGCCATCATCACCACATCCCGTGGGTGGCATCACAAACTATCTCCCCAAACAAATCATCCCTTTTCACTCATGGGTGAGGAGCGCTGCTCGAGTCCCTGGGTTCGGCCCACTGCTCGAGCCACCGAGCAGCAGCAGCAGAAGCCCCGGACCCGAGCGTGGCGAGCGCGTCCCCTCCGCCCGTGACACACACACACATATGGCTCTGCACCGCACACATATGGCTCTGCATCGCACACACATCGGGCTCTGCACCGCACACACATCGGGCTCTGCACCGCACACACACATATGGCTCTGCATCAGACACACATCGGACTCTGCACCGCACACACACATATGGCTCTGCACCGCACACACACATATGGCTCTGCATCGCACACACACATATGGTTCTGCACCGCACACACACATATGGCTCTGCATCAGACACACATCGGACTCTGCACACCACACACACATATGGCTCTGCATCATCTGGATTACGCCGGACATGGAAGGCTTTTTCGGGCTTATAAAATTGGTGAACAAGGCAATTTGTTAGTGTTTTTTTTCTAATAAAGGATTGTTCGGGTGTGTGTGTTTATTTACTGTAATATACAGATTAATCATGGAAGGTATCTCGGGGAGACGCCTGACATGATTAATTTAGGACTTATTGGCAGCTATGGGCTGCCAAAAACTCCTTATTACCCTGAATGCCAATGCACCAGGGCAAATCGGGAAGAGCCGGGTACAGTCCCAGAACTGTCGCATATAATGTATGCGGCAATTCTGGGCGGCTGCTGACTGATATTGTTAGGCTGGGGGCCTCCCCATAACGTGGGGCTCCCCATCCTGAGAATACCAGCCTTCAGCCGAATGGCTTTATCTGGCTGGTATTAAAATTTGGGGGGACCGCACACCGGTTTTTTAAATTATTTATTTATTTATTTTACTGCACAGTATAGACACGCCCACCGGCTGCTGTGATTGGGTGCAGTGAGACACCTGTCACTCAGCGTGGGGGGGCGTGTATGACTGCAACCAATCACAGGCGTCTGTGGGTGGGGAAAGCAGGGAATACGAGATTGATTGATGAGTGGCCGGCAAATTCAAAGTAATTGTTGCCGCGTATTCTCTGCACAGCTGTTCCTCGCCGCGCTGGTGATCGGGGAGCGGTAAGTATGAGAGAGGGCTGCTCACTTCAGTCACTCGGGGGATTAGCGGTCACTGGTGAATCCTTCACAGGTGACCGCTAATCAGTACGCGGCACACAGACAGAGCCGCGGCATGACAATGAAGTCGGGTGAAGTTCACCCGAGTTCATTCTCATCGTGCAACTCTGTCTGCTGTCAGCCTTAGGGGCACTTTGCACACTGCGACATCGCAGGTGCGATGTCGGTGGGGTCAAATTGAAAATGACGCACTTCCGGCATCGCATGCGACATCGCAGTGTGTAAAGGCTGGATGATACGATTAACGAGCGCAAAAGCGTCGTAATCGTATTATCGGTGCAGCGTCGGCGTAATCCATGATTACGCTGACGCGACGGTCCGATGTTGTTCCTCGCTCCTGCGGCCGCACACATCGCTGTGTGTGAAGTCGCAGGAGCGAGGAACGTCTCCTACCGGCCTCACTGCGGCTTCCGTAGGATATGCGGAAGGAAGGAGGTGGGCAGGATGTTTACATCCTGCTCATCTCCGCCCCTCCGCTCTGATTGGCTGCCTGCCGTGTGACGTCGCAGTGACGCCGCACGACCCGCCCCCTTAACAAGGAGGCGGGTCGCCGGCCACAGGGACGTCGCACGGCAGGTGAGTGTGTGTGTGAAGCTGGCGTAGCGATAACTTTCGCTACGCCAGCTATCACCACATATCGCTGCTGCGACGGGGGCGGGCACTATCGCACTCGGCATCGCAGCATCGGGCTGCGATGTCGTAGTGTGCAAAGCCCGCCTAAATGTATCAACGACATTGTGCAACACACAAACGGACATTCCACACGGACATTCCACGTACACATACACGGGCATTTTATACACAAACACGGACATTTTACACGTACACACGGCTCGCATATGCCATCACACGGATGCCATACGTACCGGAGAAACGCCCCAAAAAAACGGAACACGGACCCGAAAAACGGACCATGTCACACGGACGTTTTTTATGCGGAAGTGTGTTTTAGACCTAATACGGCACCCACCCTCCAGTGCCTACTGATAAATATGGTACCCGTCCTTCACTGCCTACTGTTAAATACAGTACCCTGCCACTATTGTCTACTGATAAATATGGGACCCGCCCTCTAGTGCCTAATGATAAATGTCACCCAGCTACTAGTGCCTACTGATAAATACGGCATCTGCCCTCCAGTGCTTAATGATAAATACGCATACCGATCTCAGTGCCTACTGATAAATACAGCACCCACTCTCCAGTGCCTATTGATAAATATGGCACCCACCCTCCAGTGTCTAATGACAAATATGGTACCCGCTCTTCAGTGCCTAATGATAAATACGGCAACCTGTCGGTAGTGCCTACTGTTAAATACGGGACCCACCCTCCAGTGCCTAATTATAAATATGTCACCCAGCCTCTAGTGCCTACTCATAAATATGGCACCTGCCCTCCAGTGCTTAATGATAAATACAGCAACCACCCTCCAGTGCCTATTGATAAATACAGCACCCACCCTCTAGTGCAGTGTTCCTCAGCTCCAGTCCTGAAGACCCACCAACAGTGTATGTTTTCAGGATTTCTTTAGCAATGCACAAGTGGTGGAATTATCCCAATCATCTGTGCAATACTAAGGAAATTCTGTAGACATGAACTGTTGGTGGGTCTTGAGGATGGGAGTTGAGGAACACCGCTCTAGTCTCTAATAATAAATATGGCACCTTCCCTCCAGTACCTACTGATAAATACGGCACCCACCCTCTAGTGCCTAATGATAAATAAGGAACATATCACGGGGTGTGACGGGTTCACGAGGAACAGGGGAGCCTAAACTGCTCCTCAGGCTAGGGGAACGCTCGCTGACTCTGATCCCAAACATACACCTGAAAGTGGAGTTGTTTCGGCCGCCTTCCTAACCTTCGCTCTTGAACAACACTGGTTTAGTGGACCCCTGCCTCCACCCAGGAGAGGGCCAGAATAGAAGTGATAAATCTCACACAAATAAGCAGATGGGGGAAAAAACAAAACTCAAACCCACAGCAAGAACTCACAGAGGTACAGACAATATGTGATCAGGAGCAATCCACAGGCTAGCAGAAATTAACTCCTGCATGTGTGACGCCCTGGCCTATCAGGTCGTCACAGGGTATTGTGCAATCTGCCCTTAAGCACAGTATCCACCCTCCTTGGTTACGGTTCCTGGTCCTTTGGTGTTGCTAACAGCTGAGCCAATCAAAACCCTAGGAACACTTTACACTGTACCCACCAGACACACCATTGGGGGGCCTGAAGGGAATAGGGCCGCCCACATGGGGGGTTGGTAGGGGAGAGTGAGAAATAGAGATGAGCGAACCGGTCCCGGTTCGGCTCGAGGTCGGTTCGCCGAACGGAGGTCCCGTTCGAGTTCAGTTCATCGAACGTTCGACGAACCGAACTCGAACTGCATAGGAAACAATGGCAGGCATTCACAAACACATAAAAACACATAGAAAACACCCTCAAAAGGTGTCCAAAAGGTGACACAACTCACAACACAACACAAACACATGAGAAAGTGACAAGGACATATACTCATGTGAAAACAAAAGAGCAGGACAAGGAAAAAGAGGAGGAGACACAGATATAGGCATGGCACGCCCTTCTAAAATCATGTAAAACACCGCAAGGTTACTCCAAGCGGAGTCTCCCTTTTTTCCAAAAATTGGGCCCCACACACACCCACCCCTTCAGTGGCAGCAGTTGTGCCCCAGTTGTACAATTCACAGCTAGGTTTGCATCAAGCACATTCAAAAATACGCCATTCTTACCTGTCCCCAGGATGACACCGGGGTAGGTAGCAAAGTCTTTGCTGAACCATGACTTGTTCATCTTGGCTCCTTTTAAAAAACACAGCAAGCAAGGGTTACTCCAAGCGGAGTCTCCCTTTTTTCCAAAAATTGGGCCACACACACACCCACCCCTTCAGTGGCAGCAGTTGTGCCCCAGTTGTACACTTCACAGCTAGATTTGCATCAAGCACATTCAAAAATACGCCATAATTAACCGTCCCCAGGATGACACCGGAGTAGGTAGATAAAGTCTTTGCTGAACCATGACTTGTTCATCTTGGCTCTTTTTAAAAACAATGTAAGCAAGGGTTACTCCAAGCGGAGTCTCCCTTTTTTCCAAAAATTGGGCCCCACACACACCCACCCCTTCAGTGGCAGCACTTGTGCCCCAGTTGTACACTTCACAGCTAGATTTGCATCAAGCACATTCAAAAATACGCCATAATTAACCGTCCCCAGGATGACACCGGGGTAGGTAGCAAAGTCTTTCCTGATCCCAGCTCTGTTCATCTTGGCTCCTTTTAAAAAACACAGCAAGCAAGGGTTACTCCAAGCGGAGTCTCCCTTTTTTCCAAAAATTGTGCCCCACACACACCCACCCCTTCAGTGGCAGCAGTTGTGCCCCAGTTGTACACTTCACAGCTAGATTTGCATCAAGCACATTCAAAAATACACCATAATTAACCGTCCCCAGGATGACACCGGGGTAGGTAGCAAAGTCTTTCCTGATCCCAGCTCTGTTCTTTTGGCTCCTTTTAAAAAACACAGCAAGCAAGGGTTACTCCAAGCGGAGTCTCCCTTTTTTCCAAAAATTGGGCCCTACACACACCCACCCCTTCAGTGGCAGCAGTTGTGCCCCAGTTGTACACTTCACAGCTAGATTTGCATCAAGCACATTCAAAAATACGCCATAATTAACCGTCCCCAGGATGACACCGGGGTAGGTAGCAAAGTCTTTCCTGATCCCAGCTCTGTTCATTTGGCTCCTTTTAAAAAACACAGCAAGCAAGGGTTACTCCAAGCGGAGTCTCCCTTTTTTCCAAAAATTGGGCCCCACACACACCCACCCCTTTCAGTGGCAGCAGTTGTGCCCCAGTTGTACACTTCACAGCTAGATTTGCATCAAGCACATTCAAAAATACGCCATAATTAACCATCCCCAGGATGACTCTGGAGTAGGTAGATAAAGTCTTTGCTGAACCATGACTTGTTCATCTTGGCTCTTTTTAAAAACAATGTAAGCAAGGGTTACTCCAAGCGGAGTCTCCCTTTTTTCAAAAAATTGGGCCCCACACACACCCACCCCTTCAGTGGCAGCACTTGTGCCCTAGTTGCAAACAGGATGTTTTGATTTGCATCAAGCACATTCCAAATCCACAAGCATTTACTCTCCCCAGGATGACACAGGGGTAGTAAATTCCTTCTGGATCCATGACTTGTTCATTTTGATGAACGTCAGTCTGTCCACATTGTCACTGGACAGACGCGTGCGCTTATCTGTCAGCACACACCCAGCAGCACTGAAGACACGTTCAGAGACAACGCTGGCAGCTGGACACGACAAAATCTCCAAGGCGTAACTGGAGAGCTCTGGCCATTTTTCTAGATTTGAAGCCCAAAAGGAGCAAGGCTCCATTTGCAAAGTCATGGCATCGATGTTCATTTGGAGATACTCCTGTATCATCCTCTCCAGCCGTTGACTATGTGTCAGACTTGTTGTCTCTGGTGGCCTTGCAAAAGAGGGTCTAAAAAAATTATGAAAAGATTCCATAAAATTGCTGTTACCAGCACCAGATACGGTCCTACTGGTACGGGTAGACTGTTGAAGATGACGAGACCGTCCCATGTTTGGCAAGTTACAACTGGGAGAATCACTCCCTGCACCTGCACGGTTGTTTGGTGGAAAAGCCGAGCTAAGATCGAGTAACAGCTTCTGCTGATACTCCTGCATACGTGCGTCCCTTTCTATGGCTGGAATTATGTCACAAAATTTGGACTTGTACCGCGAATCTAATAGTGTGACAAGCCAGTAGTCATCATCACTAGTGATGAGCGAGCATGCTTGTTACTACTCGGTACTCGCACGAGTATCACTGTACTCGGTCTACTCGGCGGGGACCGAGTAATCTCGCGATACTCGTGCTGTACTCGTGGTCTTCATTTCTGCATGTTGGCGCTCTTTTGAGAGCCAGCCCTCATGCAGGGATTGGCTGGCAGACCACTGCAATGCCACAGCCCTGTTAGTTGTGGAATTGCAGTGATTGGCCGGCCTGCACAGCGTGACCGAGCCTTTATACCGGCCGGCGCGCTGTGCTCTGCTCACAGCTATCCAGACAGTCAGTGCAGGGAGAGTGTCGCTGCTTCAGGGAAAGGTTTGCGGCCCTTTATAGCTATTTCCGTAGCAGGGCTGCAAACAGTATGACCAAAAGTCCTTCTCAGGACTATTCTAGTTGTATACAGGCAGGCAGGGTATAGCCAGGTCGGAGTACAGTAGCAGAGTCCTTCTCAGGACTATTGTTGCTGTATACAGGCAGGGTATAGCCAGGTTGGAATACAGGCTAGTGACCAAAAGAGTCCTTGTCAGGACTATTGTAGCAGTATACAGGCAGGCAGGCAGGCAGGCAGGGTATATAGCCATTCCTAGTGGTGACCGTATACCAGCCTTCATCATATCTGGGGCTGGTGTATACAGTCTAAAACAGTCCAGATAGTGTCAGACTTCTCAGTAATTGTCGCTCCTAAAAACCTGTTAGGTTCTTATTGCGTCCGTGCTTGCATTTAAAAACCGCACGTGTGTGCCTGTCGGTGGCAGCGTACAGGTGCACGTTTTTCACAAACTATTATATAACGCACAAGTCTAGTGAATAATACACGTCAGTCAGCAGTGTCTGATAGTGTCAGACTTCTCAGTAATTGTCGCTCCTAAAAACCTGTTAGGTTCTTATTGCGTCCGTGCTTGCATTTAAAAACCGCACGTGTGTGCCTGTCGGTGGCAGCGTACAGGTGCACTTGTGTGCATTTTTCACAAACTATTATATAACGCACAAGTCTAGTGAATAATACACGTCAGTCAGCAGTGTCTGATAGTGTCAGACTTCTCAGTAATTGTCGCTCCTAAAAACCTGTTAGGTTCTTATTGCGTCCGTGCTTGCATTTAAAAACCGCACGTGTGTGCCTGTCGGTGGCAGCGTACAGGTGCACGTTTTTCACAAACTATTATATAACGCACAAGTGTAGTGTATAATACACGTCAGTCAGCAGTGGCTGATAGTGTCAGACTTCTCAGTAATTGTCGCTCCTAAAAACCTGTTAGGTTCTTATTGCGTCCGTGCTTGCATTTAAAAACCGCACGTGTGTGCCTGTCGGTGGCAGCGTACAGGTGCACGTTTTTCACAAACTATTATATAACGCACAAGTGTAGTGTATAATACACGTCAGTCAGCAGTGGCTTATAGTGTCAGACTTCTCAGTAATTGTCGCTCCTAAAAACCTGTTAGGTTCTTATTGCGTCCGTGCTTGCATTTAAAAACCGCACGTGTGTGCCTGTCGGTGGCAGCGTACAGGTGCACGTTTTTCAAAAACTATTATATAACGCACAAGTGTAGTGTATAATACACGTCAGTCAGCAGTGGCTGATAGTGTCAGACTTCTCAGTAATTGTCGCTCCTAAAAACCTGTTAGGTTCTTATTGCGTCCGTGCTTGCATTTAAAAACCGCACGTGTGTGCCTGTCGGTGGCAGCGTACAGGTGCACGTTTTTCACAAACTATTATATAACGCACAAGTGTAGTGTATAATACACGTCAGTCAGCAGTGGCTGATAGTGTCAGACTTCTCAGCAGGGCCGGCGTCAGCACCCGGCAAACCCGGGCAAATGCCGGGGCCCTGGAGAGCCGGGGGGGCCCACTCGGCCTCGTCAGTTCTCCTGTCCCTTGGCCGGGGCCCACTCGCCTTTACAGTTCTGCGGTCCCCGGCCGAGTTCCGGGGACCGCAGTCCTCGGCAGCAATCTGCGGCGCCGTCACTTTAAGGCGCGCAGACATCCTCGTTTGAATTTCACCTGTGGGCGGAGCTACCGCCTTCTCAGTCCCACAGATGAAGGAGGCGAGCTTCTGTCCGGCGCTGTGTGGGCCCCCTCTCCACCGTGACCTAATTGGGTAAGTGCCCTCCCCGCCTCCCCATTATAGGCCCCGGTGAGCTGCTTCTACCCCCTGGATGTATGCCCTGGCCCCTGCCAATGCCCCCACCCGCCGATTCCGCGGGTGTGGGCCCCGCCGAGCCGCGGGTGTGGGCCCTGCCGAGCCGCGGGTGTGGGCCCTGCCGAGCCGCGGGTGCTGCCAGTGCCGCGGGTGCTGTACCCGCCGAGCCGCGGGTGTGGGCCCCACAGAGCAGCAGAGTTGTGTGCATTTGTCTGAATGTAGCAGAGTTGTATGTGTTTGTCTGTATGTAGCAGAGTTGTATGTGTTTGTCTGTATGTAGCAGAGTTGTGTGTGTTTGTCTGTATGTAGCAGAGTTGTATGTGTTTGTCTGTATGTAGCAGAGTTGTGTTTGTCTGAATGTAGCAGAGTTGTATGTGTTTGTCTGTATGTAGCAGAGTTGTATGTGTTTGTCTGTATGTAGCAGAGTTGTATGTGTTTGTCTGTATGTAGCAGAGTTGTATGTGTTTGTCTGTATGTAGCAGAGTTGTGTTTGTCTGAATGTAGCAGAGTTGTGTGCATTTGTCTGAATGTAGCAGAGCTGTATGTGTTTGTATGTAGCAGAGTTGTATGTGTTTGTCTGTATGTAGCAGAGTTGTATGTGTTTGTATGTAGCAGAGTTGTATGTGTTTGTCTGTATGTAGCAGAGTTGTATGTGTTTGTCTGTATGTAGCAGAGTTGTATGTGTTTGTCTGTATGTAGCAGAGTTGTATGTGTTTGTCTGTATGTAGCAGAGTTGTGTGTGTTTGTCTGTATGTAGCAGAGTTGTATGTGTTTGTCTGTATGTAGCAGAGTTGTATGTGTTTGTCTGTATGTAGCAGAGTTGTGTGTTTGTCTGTATGTAGCAGAGTTGTATGTGTTTGTCTGTATGTAGCAGAGTTGTATGTGTTTGTATGTAGCAGAGTTGTATGTGTTTGTCTGTATGTAGCAGAGTTGTGTGTGTTTGTCTGTATGTAGCAGAGTTGTATGTGTTTGTCTGTATGTAGCAGAGTTGTATGTGTTTTTCTGTATGTAGCAGAGTTGTATGTGTTTGTCTGTATGTAGCAGAGTTGTATGTGTTTGTCTGTATGTAGCAGAGTTGTATGTGTTTGTCTGTATGTAGCAGAGTTGTGTTTGTCTGAATGTAGCAGAGTTGTGTGCATTTGTCTGAATGTAGCAGAGTTGTATGTGTTTGTATGTAGCAGAGTTGTATGTGTTTGTCTGTATGTAGCAGAGTTGTATGTGTTTGTCTGTATGTAGCAGAGTTGTATGTGTTTGTCTGTATGTAGCAGAGTTGTATGTGTTTGTCTGTATGTAGCAGAGTTGTATGTGTTTGTCTGTATGTAGCAGAGTTGTATGTGTTTGTCTGTATGTAGCAGAGTTGTATGTGTTTGTCTGTATGTAGCAGAGTTGTGTTTGTCTGAATGTAGCAGAGTTGTGTGCATTTGTCTGAATGTAGCAGAGTTGTATGTGTTTGTATGTAGCAGAGTTGTATGTGTTTGTCTGTATGTAGCAGAGTTGTATGTGTTTGTCTGTATGTAGCAGAGTTGTATGTGTTTGTCTGTATGTAGCAGAGTTGTATGTGTTTGTCTGTATGTAGCAGAGTTGTATGTGTTTGTCTGTATGTAGCAGAGTTGTGTTTGTCTGAATGTAGCAGAGTTGTGTGCATTTGTCTGAATGTAGCAGAGTTGTATGTGTTTGTATGTAGCAGAGTTGTATGTGTTTGTCTGTATGTAGCAGAGTTGTATGTGTTTGTCTGTATGTAGCAGAGTTGTATGTGTTTGTCTGTATGTAGCAGAGTTGTATGTGTTTGTCTGTATGTAGCAGAGTTGTATGTGTTTGTCTGTATGTAGCAGAGTTGTATGTGTTTGTCTGTATGTAGCAGAGTTGTATGTGTTTGTCTGTATGTAGCAGAGTTGTGTGTGTTTGTCTGTATGTAGCAGAGTTGTATGTGTTTGTCTGTATGTAGCAGAGTTGTATGTGTTTGTCTGTATGTAGCAGAGTTGTATGTGTTTGTCTGTATGTAGCAGAGTTGTATGTGTTTGTCTGTATGTAGCAGAGCTGTATGTGTTTGTATGTAGCAGAGTTGTATGTGTTTGTCTGTATGTAGCAGAGTTGTGTGTGTGTGTGTCTGTCTGTATGCAGCAGACTTGTGTGTGTGTGTGTGTGTGTGTGTGTGTGTCTGTAAGTGTATATGACTGTATATATTTGTCTGTTTATATGTATTTTTGTGAGTTTGTCTTTAAATATGTATATGTTCGTATCGGTGTCTGTGTGTGGATGGGGCCCACTGGGACTCTTCCGCCCGGGGCCCACAAAAACCTGGAGCCGGCCCTGCTTCTCAGTAATTGTCGCTCCTAAAAACCTGTTAGGTTCTTATTGCGTCCGTGCTTGCATTTAAAAACCGCACGTGTGTGCCTGTCGGTGGCAGCGTACAGGTGCACGTTTTTCACAAACTATTATATAACGCACAAGTGTAGTGTATAATACACGTCAGTCAGCAGTGGCTGATAGTGTCAGACTTCTCAGTAATTGTCGCTCCTAAAAACCTGTTAGGTTCTTATTGCGTCCGTGCTTGCATTTAAAAACCGCACGTGTGTGCCTGTCGGTGGCAGCGTACAGGTGCACGTTTTCACAAACTATTATATAACGCACAAGTGTAGTGTATAATACACGTCAGTCAGCAGTGGCTGATAGTGTCAGACTTCTCAGTAATTGTCGCTCCTAAAAACCTGTTAGGTTCTTATTGCGTCCGTGCTTGCATTTAAAAACCGCACGTGTGTGCCTGTCGGTGGCAGCGTACAGGTGCACTTGTGTGCGTTTTGCACAAACTAGTATATAACGCACAAGTCTAGTGAATAATACACGTCAGTCAGCAGTGTCTGATAGTGTCAGACTTCTCAGTAATTGTCGCTCCTAAAAACCTGTTAGGTTCTTATTGCGTCCGTGCTTGCATTTAAAAACCGCACGTGTGTGCCTGTCGGTGGCAGCGTACAGGTGCACGTTTTTCACAAACTATTATATAACGCACAAGTGTAGTGTATAATACACGTCAGTCAGCAGTGGCTGATAGTGTCAGACTTCTCAGTAATTGTCGCTCCTAAAAACCTGTTAGGTTCTTATTGCGTCCGTGCTTGCATTTAAAAACCGCACGTGTGTGCCTGTCGGTGGCAGCGTACAGGTGCACGTTTTTCACAAACTATTATATAACGCACAAGTGTAGTGTATAATACACGTCAGTCAGCAGTGGCTGATAGTGTCAGACTTCTCAGTAATTGTCGCTCCTAAAAACCTGTTAGGTTCTTATTGCGTCCGTGCTTGCATTTAAAAACCGCACGTGTGTGCCTGTCGGTGGCAGCGTACAGGTGCACGTTTTTCACAAACTATTATATAACGCACAAGTGTAGTGTATAATACACGTCAGTCAGCAGTGGCTTATAGTGTCAGACTTCTCAGTAATTGTCGCTCCTAAAAACCTGTTAGGTTCTTATTGCGTCCGTGCTTGCATTTAAAAACCGCACGTGTGTGCCTGTCGGTGGCAGCGTACAGGTGCACGTTTTTCAAAAACTATTATATAACGCACAAGTGTAGTGTATAATACACGTCAGTCAGCAGTGGCTGATAGTGTCAGACTTCTCAGTAATTGTCGCTCCTAAAAACCTGTTAGGTTCTTATTGCGTCCGTGCTTGCATTTAAAAACCGCACGTGTGTGCCTGTCGGTGGCAGCGTACAGGTGCACGTTTTTCACAAACTATTATATAACGCACAAGTGTAGTGTATAATACACGTCAGTCAGCAGTGGCTGATAGTGTCAGACTTCTCAGCAGGGCCGGCGTCAGCACCCGGCAAACCCGGGCAAATGCCGGGGCCCTGGAGAGCCGGGGGGGCCCACTCGGCCTCGTCAGTTCTCCTGTCCCTTGGCCGGGGCCCACTCGCCTTTACAGTTCTGCGGTCCCCGGCCGAGTTCCGGGGACCGCAGTCCTCGGCAGCAATCTGCGGCGCCGTCACTTTAAGGCGCGCAGACATCCTCGTTTGAATTTCACCTGTGGGCGGAGCTACCGCCTTCTCAGTCCCACAGATGAAGGAGGCGAGCTTCTGTCCGGCGCTGTGTGGGCCCCCTCTCCACCGTGACCTAATTGGGTAAGTGCCCTCCCCGCCTCCCCATTATAGGCCCCGGTGAGCTGCTTCTACCCCCTGGATGTATGCCCTGGCCCCTGCCAATGCCCCCACCCGCCGATTCCGCGGGTGTGGGCCCCGCCGAGCCGCGGGTGTGGGCCCTGCCGAGCCGCAGGTGTGGGCCCTGCCGAGCCGCGGGTGCTGCCAGTGCCGCGGGTGCTGTACCCGCCGAGCCGCGGGTGTGGGCTCCACAGAGCAGCAGAGTTGTGTGCATTTGTCTGAATGTAGCAGAGTTGTATGTGTTTGTCTGTATGTAGCAGAGTTGTATGTGTTTGTCTGTATGTAGCAGAGTTGTGTGTGTTTGTCTGTATGTAGCAGAGTTGTATGTGTTTGTCTGTATGTAGCAGAGTTGTGTTTGTCTGAATGTAGCAGAGTTGTATGTGTTTGTCTGTATGTAGCAGAGTTGTATGTGTTTGTCTGTATGTAGCAGAGTTGTATGTGTTTGTCTGTATGTAGCAGAGTTGTATGTGTTTGTCTGTATGTAGCAGAGTTGTGTTTGTCTGAATGTAGCAGAGTTGTGTGCATTTGTCTGAATGTAGCAGAGCTGTATGTGTTTGTATGTAGCAGAGTTGTATGTGTTTGTCTGTATGTAGCAGAGTTGTATGTGTTTGTATGTAGCAGAGTTGTATGTGTTTGTCTGTATGTAGCAGAGTTGTATGTGTTTGTCTGTATGTAGCAGAGTTGTATGTGTTTGTCTGTATGTAGCAGAGTTGTATGTGTTTGTCTGTATGTAGCAGAGTTGTGTGTGTTTGTCTGTATGTAGCAGAGTTGTATGTGTTTGTCTGTATGTAGCAGAGTTGTATGTGTTTGTCTGTATGTAGCAGAGTTGTGTGTTTGTCTGTATGTAGCAGAGTTGTATGTGTTTGTCTGTATGTAGCAGAGTTGTATGTGTTTGTATGTAGCAGAGTTGTATGTGTTTGTCTGTATGTAGCAGAGTTGTGTGTGTTTGTCTGTATGTAGCAGAGTTGTATGTGTTTGTCTGTATGTAGCAGAGTTGTATGTGTTTTTCTGTATGTAGCAGAGTTGTATGTGTTTGTCTGTATGTAGCAGAGTTGTATGTGTTTGTCTGTATGTAGCAGAGTTGTATGTGTTTGTCTGTATGTAGCAGAGTTGTGTTTGTCTGAATGTAGCAGAGTTGTGTGCATTTGTCTGAATGTAGCAGAGTTGTATGTGTTTGTATGTAGCAGAGTTGTATGTGTTTGTCTGTATGTAGCAGAGTTGTATGTGTTTGTCTGTATGTAGCAGAGTTGTATGTGTTTGTCTGTATGTAGCAGAGTTGTATGTGTTTGTCTGTATGTAGCAGAGTTGTATGTGTTTGTCTGTATGTAGCAGAGTTGTATGTGTTTGTCTGTATGTAGCAGAGTTGTATGTGTTTGTCTGTATGTAGCAGAGTTGTGTTTGTCTGAATGTAGCAGAGTTGTGTGCATTTGTCTGAATGTAGCAGAGTTGTATGTGTTTGTATGTAGCAGAGTTGTATGTGTTTGTCTGTATGTAGCAGAGTTGTATGTGTTTGTCTGTATGTAGCAGAGTTGTATGTGTTTGTCTGTATGTAGCAGAGTTGTATGTGTTTGTCTGTATGTAGCAGAGTTGTATGTGTTTGTCTGTATGTAGCAGAGTTGTGTTTGTCTGAATGTAGCAGAGTTGTGTGCATTTGTCTGAATGTAGCAGAGTTGTATGTGTTTGTATGTAGCAGAGTTGTATGTGTTTGTCTGTATGTAGCAGAGTTGTATGTGTTTGTCTGTATGTAGCAGAGTTGTATGTGTTTGTCTGTATGTAGCAGAGTTGTATGTGTTTGTCTGTATGTAGCAGAGTTGTATGTGTTTGTCTGTATGTAGCAGAGTTGTATGTGTTTGTCTGTATGTAGCAGAGTTGTATGTGTTTGTCTGTATGTAGCAGAGTTGTGTGTGTTTGTCTGTATGTAGCAGAGTTGTATGTGTTTGTCTGTATGTAGCAGAGTTGTATGTGTTTGTCTGTATGTAGCAGAGTTGTATGTGTTTGTCTGTATGTAGCAGAGTTGTATGTGTTTGTCTGTATGTAGCAGAGCTGTATGTGTTTGTATGTAGCAGAGTTGTATGTGTTTGTCTGTATGTAGCAGAGTTGTGTGTGTGTGTGTCTGTCTGTATGCAGCAGACTTGTGTGTGTGTGTGTGTGTGTGTGTGTGTGTCTGTAAGTGTATATGACTGTATATATTTGTCTGTTTATATGTATTTTTGTGAGTTTGTCTTTAAATATGTATATGTTCGTATCGGTGTCTGTGTGTGGATGGGGCCCACTGGGACTCTTCCGCCCGGGGCCCACAAAAACCTGGAGCCGGCCCTGCTTCTCAGTAATTGTCGCTCCTAAAAACCTGTTAGGTTCTTATTGCGTCCGTGCTTGCATTTAAAAACCGCACGTGTGTGCCTGTCGGTGGCAGCGTACAGGTGCACGTTTTTCACAAACTATTATATAACGCACAAGTGTAGTGTATAATACACGTCAGTCAGCAGTGGCTGATAGTGTCAGACTTCTCAGTAATTGTCGCTCCTAAAAACCTGTTAGGTTCTTATTGCGTCCGTGCTTGCATTTAAAAACCGCACGTGTGTGCCTGTCGGTGGCAGCGTACAGGTGCACGTTTTCACAAACTATTATATAACGCACAAGTGTAGTGTATAATACACGTCAGTCAGCAGTGGCTGATAGTGTCAGACTTCTCAGTAATTGTCGCTCCTAAAAACCTGTTAGGTTCTTATTGCGTCCGTGCTTGCATTTAAAAACCGCACGTGTGTGCCTGTCGGTGGCAGCGTACAGGTGCACTTGTGTGCGTTTTGCACAAACTAGTATATAACGCACAAGTCTAGTGAATAATACACGTCAGTCAGCAGTGTCTGATAGTGTCAGACTTCTCAGTAATTGTCGCTCCTAAAAACCTGTTAGGTTCTTATTGCGTCCGTGCTTGCATTTAAAAACCGCACGTGTGTGCCTGTCGGTGGCAGCGTACAGGTGCACGTTTTTCACAAACTATTATATAACGCACAAGTGTAGTGTATAATACACGTCAGTCAGCAGTGGCTGATAGTGTCAGACTTCTCAGTAATTGTCGCTCCTAAAAACCTGTTAGGTTCTTATTGCGTCCGTGCTTGCATTTAAAAACCGCACGTGTGTGCCTGTCGGTGGCAGCGTACAGGTGCACGTTTTTCACAAACTATTATATAACGCACAAGTGTAGTGTATAATACACGTCAGTCAGCAGTGGCTGATAGTGTCAGACTTCTCAGTAATTGTCGCTCCTAAAAACCTGTTAGGTTCTTATTGCGTCCGTGCTTGCATTTAAAAACCGCACGTGTGTGCCTGTCGGTGGCAGCGTACAGGTGCACGTTTTTCACAAACTATTATATAACGCACAAGTGTAGTGTATAATACACGTCAGTCAGCAGTGGCTGATAGTGTCAGACTTCTCAGTAATTGTCGCTCCTAAAAACCTGTTAGGTTCTTATTGCGTCCGTGCTTGCATTTAAAAACCGCACGTGTGTGCCTGTCGGTGGCAGCGTACAGGTGCACGTTTTTCACAAACTATTATATAACGCACAAGTGTAGTGTATAATACACGTCAGTCAGCAGTGGCTGATAGTGTCAGATTTCTCAGTAATTGTCGCTCCTAAAAACCTGTTAGGTTCTTATTGCGTCCGTGCTTGCATTTAAAAACCGCACGTGTGTGCCTGTCGGTGGCAGCGTACAGGTGCACGTTTTTCACAAACTATTATATAACGCACAAGTGTAGTGTATAATACACGTCAGTCAGCAGTGGCTGATAGTGTCAGACTTCTCAGTAATTGTCGCTCCTAAAAACCTGTTAGGTTCTTATTGCGTCCATGCTTGCATTTAAAAACCGCACGTGTGTGCCTGTCGGTGGCAGCGTACAGGTGCACGTTTTTCACAAACTATTATATAACGCACAAGTGTAGTGTATAATACACGTCAGTCAGCAGTGGCTGATAGTGTCAGACTTCTCAGTAATTGTCGCTCCTAAAAACCTGTTAGGTTCTTATTGCGTCCGTGCTTGCATTTAAAAACCGCACGTGTGTGCCTGTCGGTGGCAGCGTACAGGTGCACGTTTTTCACAAACTATTATATAACGCACAAGTGTAGTGTATAATACACGTCAGTCAGCAGTGGCTGATAGTGTCAGACTTCTCAGTAATTGTCGCTCCTAAAAACCTGTTAGGTTCTTATTGCGTCCGTGCTTGCATTTAAAAACCGCACGTGTGTGCCTGTCGGTGGCAGCGTACAGGTGCACGTTTTTCACAAACTATTATATAACGCACAAGTGTAGTGTATAATACACGTCAGTCAGCAGTGGCTGATAGTGTCAGACTTCTCAGTAATTGTCGCTCCTAAAAACCTGTTAGGTTCTTATTGCGTCCGTGCTTGCATTTAAAAACCGCACGTGTGTGCCTGTCGGTGGCAGCGTACAGGTGCACGTTTTTCACAAACTATTATATAACGCACAAGTGTAGTGTATAATACACGTCAGTCAGCAGTGGCTGATAGTGTCAGACTTCTCAGTAATTGTCGCTCCTAAAAACCTGTTAGGTTCTTATTGCGTCCGTGCTTGCATTTAAAAACCGCACGTGTGTGCCTGTCGGTGGCAGCGTACAGGTGCACGTTTTTCACAAACTATTATATAACGCACAAGTGTAGTGTATAATACACGTCAGTCAGCAGTGGCTGATAGTGTCAGACTTCTCAGTAATTGTCGCTCCTAAAAACCTGTTAGGTTCTTATTGCGTCCGTGCTTGCATTTAAAAACCGCACGTGTGTGCCTGTCGGTGGCAGCGTACAGGTGCACGTTTTTCACAAACTATTATATAACGCACAAGTGTAGTGTATAATACACGTCAGTCAGCAGTGGCTGATAGTGTCAGACTTCTCAGTAATTGTCGCTCCTAAAAACCTGTTAGGTTCTTATTGCGTCCGTGCTTGCATTTAAAAACCGCACGTGTGTGCCTGTCGGTGGCAGCGTACAGGTGCACGTTTTTCACAAACTATTATATAACGCACAAGTGTAGTGTATAATACACGTCAGTCAGCAGTGGCTGATAGTGTCAGACTTCTCAGTAATTGTCGCTCCTAAAAACCTGTTAGGTTCTTATTGCGTCCGTGCTTGCATTTAAAAACCGCACGTGTGTGCCTGTCGGTGGCAGCGTACAGGTGCACGTTTTTCACAAACTATTATATAACGCACAAGTGTAGTGTATAATACACGTCAGTCAGCAGTGGCTGATAGTGTCAGACTTCTCAGTAATTGTCGCTCCTAAAAACCTGTTAGGTTCTTATTGCGTCCGTGCTTGCATTTAAAAACCGCATGTGTGTGCCTGTCAGTGGCAGCGTCAGGCTCCATATTGTCCCTGGATAGAGATGTGCATGAGGGCCTCAAAACATTGTTCCCATTGCAAAGGAGCGGGTCTCCTGTCGTTGTAATGCCCATTCTGAAAGAATGGGCGAAAAAATTTACCACTGGGGGTATACCTGAAACAAAGGCCTAACTCTTGTAACGGTCATCATGATGGCGCATGAGGAGAAGGAGGAGCAGTCCAGCGATTAGCCAAAGTCCAGAAGTGTGTTACCATGGGTGAGTGGAGGTACATGGCAAAATCCCGTTACAAACTTTAAATTCCGCTGTCATTTGCTGGTGGTGTGGTGAAGTCTGGCCCAATCCAACCCTTGTTCATCTTGATTAGAGTCAGCCTGTCAGCATTTACAGTTGACAGGCAGGTGCGTTTATCTGTAATGATTCCACCTGCGGCACTAAAAACACGCTCTGACAAAACGCTAGCGGCAGGGCAGGCCAGGACTTCCAAGGCGTAGAGAGCCAATTCATGCCACGTGTCCAGCTTGGATACCCATTAATTGTAAGGCACAGAGGAATGTCAGAGTACAGTTGTTTGATCTGCAAGGTACTCCTTGAGCATCTGGGCAAACTTAGGATTTCTTGTGGCACTACCCCGCACCTCAGGGGCTGTGGTATGTGAGGGGCTGAGAAAACTGTCCCACATCTTAAAGACTGTTCCCCTACCTCTGGCGGATTGGACTTGTGCCCCTCTCGGCTGTACGCCTTGGTTGTCCACTGATTCCTGACCTATGCCGCTATCGTTTTGTGAGGGGAATGCTTTGCCTACTTCCATGACTATGGCCTTCTGGAACTGCTGCATTTTTCCTGACCTCTCCGCCTCGGGAATAAGAGACATAAAGTTCTCCTTGTAGCGTGGGTCTAACAGTGTTACCAACCAGTAATGATTGTCGGCCAAGATGTTCTTAACGCGAGGGTCACGAGACAGGCAGCTTACCATAAAGTCAGCCATGTGTGCCAGACTCTTAACAGCCATCACTTCAGTATCCTGACCAACACGATGACTGAACATGCTGTCCTCCTCCTCCTCCTCCTCATCATCATCTACCCTGTCCTCTGGCCAGCCACGCTGAACCGAGGATATGACTGCATGTCATATCCTCAATTTGGCCAGAGAGTTGCTCCATGTCTTCATCCTCCTCCTCGTCATAGTCCTCCACTGCACGTTGTGATGAGACGAGGCTGGGCTGTGTGTTATCACCCACACCCACTACTGTTTCTTGCTCAAACTCATCGCGCTCCGCCCGCAATGCATCATGGTTGTTTTTTGAGCAGAGACCATTTTAGAAGGCAGAGAAGCGGTATGGTGACGCTAATAATGTCGTCATCGCCGCTCACCATCTTGGTGGAGTCCTCAAAGTTTTGGCGGATGGTACATAGGTCGGACATCCATCTCCACTCCTCAGGTGTTATGTGTGGAGTTTGACCCATTTCCCTACGGCTTAGGTGATGCAGGTACTCAACAACTGCCCTCTTCTGCTCACATATCCTGACCAACATGTGCAGAGTTGAATTCCAACGCGTGGGGACATCACACACCAGTCTGTGAGCCGGAAGATGCAAATGGCGCTGAAAGCCAGCAAGGCCGGCTGAAGCAGTAGGTGACTTTCGAAAATGTGCAGACAGGCGGCGAACTTTTACCAGCAGATCAGACAGCTCTGGGTATGACTTTAGAAACCGCTGAACCACGAGGTTGAGCACATGGGCCACGCATGGAACATGTGTCAGCTGGCCTCGCCTCAAAGCCGCCACCAGGTTCCGGCCATTGTCACACACGACCTTTCCTGGCTTTAGGTTCAGAGGTGTGAGCCAGTGATCTGCCTGCTGTTTCAGAGCTGTCCACACCTCTTCTGCATTGTGGGGTTTGTCACCTATGCAGATTAGCTTCAGCACAGCCTGTTGCCGCTTCGCCGAGGCAGTGCTGCAGTGCTTCTGTGTCGCCCTGGACAAGCCAGGGGCCACAGAGCACAACACTTACACACCCCACACTCCCTGCAGGCATATCATAGTCAAAACACAAAATCCTTGTTGCCTTCCCCAGGGGCTGTTGTCCACACCATGGGGTGGAGCCAGGCGGTTGGTCTCCACCCACCAAGGAGGAGGGAAAAAACAGGCAGTGAGAGTTAAGCTAAGGAAGTTGAAGGAGGAAAGTAGTAGAGAGGAGAAAAGTGACAGCAAAGAGCCTGAAGTTGGTCCGGGTGTGTGGCCCGGACAGGACAGCAAGGTTGGCAGGATGTGGTGACCGTCTGCAGTGGAGGCCGATTGGAGTCTGCCGTAAGGACCGTGGACGGGTGTTGACCCGGCCGTACCGGACCGGTATACAAAGAGAAGCCAGCACCATTGGCAGGGGCCTTTCGGATCCCGGCAAGGCTTGGTGTCGCCGTGAATTTGCCAAATCCGTTAGTGAAGGGGACCTCAGGGTTTCCAAACAGCCAAGTCACGATAGAAGGCAACCGTCCAACCTTGAAGGGGAGACACCGCCACCGCCAAGGGCAACCGTCTCCCAGGGCAAGCGCCTGTGGGCAAAAGGGGCTCCTCCGGCCCATATCCAGGTTGGGGAGCGGGTTACCGGTGGGAAACCATCACTACCAACACTGAACTTAGGTGCAGGGAGAGACAGTCATCACTAACCTGCAGGGAGGAACAACCGCAGCCGTCCGAGGGACCCGTCCATCCAGCCACTTGTTTTACCGTGAACTGTGTCATCATCATTGGGCTGAGTGAGTACCTCCGTGCCGTGCGGCACAGCGCTGCCCCTGCGACCTTGCACCTCATCAGGCCCCGCAACCCGCCTGTCATCCATCTCTACCCCATCACCGGGCCCTGGGACAACCAACCCCCCTACCCACGGCGTGGAGAAATAACAACAAAGCTGCTCCCTGTCACAGGCTCCCGGGATCCCCGTCCAGAGCAGCGGTGGTGTCCACACAATCACCACAACCGTGGATGGCGTCACGGACAATATCCCCAAAACCCAAATGACCCCTTTTCACTCACGGGCGATGAGCACCGCTCGAGTCCCCGGGATCTGGCCATCGCTCGAGCCACCGAGCAGCAGCAGCCGTAGAGCAGCGGCAGCCGGACCCGAGCAGTGGGAGAGCGCAGCGTCCCCTCCTCCGCCCGCAACACTTCCAGCTTGGGACTGGTGTGTAGGGTAAAGTGGATGAGGATGCGCAGGAGGAGGAGGAGGCTGAGGAGCATGACATTCCGGAGCTGTAGAGTGTGGGTGAAACCCTGACTGAGGTAGGGCCTGCAAAACTTGGTGTGTGAAGGACGTGTTCCGTCCCTCGCTCAGACTGGGTCCCAGCTTCCACAATATTAACCCAGTGTGACGTCAACGAGATGTAGCGGCCTTGCCCACATGCACTTGTCCACGTGTCTGTGGTTAGGTGGACTTTGGCTGAAACAGCGTTGTTCAGGGCACGTGTGATGTTTTGTGACACGTGGTTAGCAATGCGGGGACGGCACACCGGGAGAAATAGTGGCGGCTGGGGACCGAGTAATGTGGGACAGCTGCCACCATCAGGTCGCGGAATGCTTCTGTCTCAACCAGCCTAAAAGGCAACATTTCCAGCGCAAGCAGTCGCGAAATGTTAGCATTTAGAAGTGTGGCATGTGGGTCGTTGGCAGTGTATTTGCGCCTGCGTTCAAAGGTTTGCTGAATGGATAACTGAACGCTGCGCTGGGACAAGGACGTGCTTGATGATGGTGTTATTTCTGCGTGGGCAACTGCAGGTGCAGGGCCGGAGGAGGCTTGTTCTCGGGCAGCATGGACAGGGGATTGGCTCGCATGCACAACAAGCGAAGACGAAGCAGTGACATCAGCAAGCACTGCTCCTCGACTCTGTTGTACATCCCACAAAGTCGGGTGCTTGGCTGACATGTGCCTGATCATGCTGGTGGTGGTCAGGCTGCTAGTTTTGGTACCCCTGGTGATGCTGGCACGGCAGGTGTTGCAAATGGCCTTTTTAGAATCATCTGGAGCCAACTTAAAAAACTGCCAGACTCGGGAAAACCTAACATTTGTACAGGCACCTTGTGTCGTGTTGTTCCGGGGAACAGTTGCCTGACGTCTGCCTGGGGCCACCACCCTGCTTCTTACTGCCTGTTGGGATGCTACGCCTCCCTCCCCCTGTGCACTGCTGTCCTCGCTCTGCATATCCTCCTGCCAGGTTGGGTCAGTTACTGGATCATCCACCACGTCGTCTTCCTCTTCCGCACCCTGCTCCTCCTCCTGACTTCCTGACAATTGTGTCTCATCATCGTCCACCTCTTGTTGAGACACGTTGCCAACTTCGTGAGAACGTGGCTGCTCAAATATTTGGGCATCTGTACATACAATCTCGTCATGGCCCACTTCAACAGGAGCTGGCGAGAGGCCAGAATGTGTGAATGGAAACGTGAACGAACAGCTCTTCCGAGTGTCCAAGTGTGGGATCAGTAATGTCCGTGGACGTGTACTCGGCCTGGTGGTAGGAAGGAGGATCAGGTTCTGAAATGTGCGGTGCAGTATCACGGCTACTGACACTTGACCGTGTGGAAGACAGAGTGTTTGTGGTGGTGCCAATCTGACTGGAAGCATTATCCGCTATCCAACTAACAACCTGTTGACACTGGTCTTGGTTCAAGAGCGGTGTACTGCTGCGGTCCCCAAGAATTTGGGACAGGACGTGCGAGCGACTAGATGTGGCCCTCTGTTGTGGCGAAATTAGAGCTTGCCCACGACCTCGGCCTCTGCCTGCACCACCATCACGTCCACTTCCTTGTTCCTTGCCAACGCCCTTGCGCATTTTGCAATGCTGTGCTGACGTGTATTCACTAGACTTGTGCGTTATATAATTGTGCTTCTTACTGCCTGTTGGGATGCTACGCCTCCCTCCCCCTGTGCACTGCTGTCCTCGCTCTGCATATCCTCCTGCCAGGTTGGGTCAGTTACTGGATCATCCACCACGTCGTCTTCCTCTTCCGCACCCTGCTCCTCCTCCTGACTTCCTGACAATTGTGTCTCATCATCGTCCACCCCTTGTTGAGACACGTTGCCAACTTCGTGAGAACGTGGCTGCTCAAATATTTGGGCATCTGTACATACGATCTCCTGATGACCCACTTCAACATGAGCTGGCGAGAGGCCAGAATGTGCGAATTGAAACGTGAACAGCTCTTCCGAGTGTCCAAGTGTGGGATCAGTAATGTCCGAGGACGTGTACTCGGCCTGGTGGTAGGAAGGAGGATCAGGTTCTGAAATGTGCGGTGCAGTATCACGGCTACTGACACTTGACCGTGTGGAAGACAGAGTGTATGTGGTGGTGCCAATCTGACTGGAAGCATTATCCGCTATCCAACTAACAACCTGTTGACACTGGTCTTGGTTCAACAGCGGTGTACTGCTGCGGTCCCCAAGAATTTGGGACAGGACGTGCGAGCGAGTAGATGTGGCCCTTTGTTGTGGCGAAATTAGAGCTTGCACACGACCTCGGTCTCTGCCTGCACCACCATCACGTCCACTTCCTTGTTCGTTGACAACGCCCTTGCGCATTTTGCAATGCTGTGCTGATGTGTATTCACTAGACTTGTGCGTTATATCCAAGTTTTTGCAAAACGCACACAAGTGCAGCGGAAAGCTGCCACCAACAGGCACACACGTGCGGTTTTTAAATGCAAGCACGGAGGCACTAAGAACCTAACAGGTCTCTATCCAGGGACAACGTGGAGCCTCCCAATTTTTGGCTGCCTTGCCTAAGGGCTATACTACAATAGACCCACTTCCTTACAATAGGCACTTCAGGTTTACAGGTCATCATGCACGTCTCTATCCAGGGACAACGTGGAGCCTCCCAATTTTTGGCTGCCCTGCCTAAGGGCTATACTACAATAGACCCACTTCCTTACAATGGGCACTTCAGGTTTACAGGCCATCATGCACGTCTCTATCCAGGGACAACGTGGAGCCTCCCAATTTTTGGCTGCCCTGCCTAAGGGCTATACTACAATAGACCCACTTCCTTACAATGGGCACTTCAGGTTTACAGGCCATCATGCACGTCTCTATCCAGGGACAACGTGGAGCCTCCCAATTTTTGGCTGCCCTGCCTAAGGGCTATACTACAATAGACCCACTTCCTTACAATGGGCACTTCAGGTTTACAGGCCATCATGCACGTCTGTATGCAGGGGCATTGGTGAACCTCACAATTTTGGACTGCCCTGGCAAAGGAAAATACTACAAAGACTCACTTCCTCAAAATGGGCATATTATACTCAGAGGCCTTTATGTACGTCTCTTCTCAGGGACATCGGAGTGCCACACAATGTTTTACGTAAAATCTTTCATGTATTGATCTCAAAAAGTAACATACATTAGCTCTATCTCACTATTGGGTATGTGCCCTTAACATTTCTGCCATGAAAAATCATTTTGGGGTCATTTTGGAAGGTTTTCTGGTGAGTCTGTAAAAATGGCGTGAAACGCGGACAAAATTGTTCACAGCTGTGACTTTTGAGTGATAAATGCTTCAAGGGGTCTTCCCCATGCTGTTGCCATGTCATTTGAGCACTCTTCTGAGACTTTTGTGCCATTTTTAGGGTTTCTCCATGCTGCCGGGGGGTCATTTCACAAAAATACTCGGGTCTCCCATAGGATAACATTGGGCTCGTTGCTCGGCCCGAGTACACGAGTATCTTGGGAGGCTCGGCCCGAGCTTCGAGCACCCGAGCTTTTTAGTACTCGCTCATCACTAATCATCACTTCTAATTTTGACAATACGAGGGTCATGTTGGAGGTAGTGCAACAAGAAGGCACTCATGTGTCTTGCGCAGCCATGCGGACCAAGTCCACGCTGTGTTTGTGGCATACAGGTGCTAACCGTTCTTTCTTCCTCTGACATCTCCCCCCAACCTCTTTCAACTGAAATTTGACCAAGGTCTCCCTCATCTGCTGAGTCTTCCATGTCCATGGACAGTTCGTCCTCCATTTCTTCATGTTCTCCTGCACCTTCCTCAACATTTAGCCTGCTACTATGCGCCCTTGTTGATCCCTGTCCCCCATGGTCCCATGCCTGGCGCCTTGGTGATGATGAACGTCTGGACCTTGGTGATGTTGTAGTGTCTTGCGCATATGAATCCTCCTGTAGTTCATCCCCTTCCTGTTGTCCCACCCCCTGACTCCGAATAGTGTTTAGCGTGTGCTCCAGCATGTAAATGACTGGAATCGTCATGCTGATAATGGCATTGTCAGCGCTAAACATATTCATCGCCATGTCGAAACTGTGCAGAAGGGTGCATAGGTCCTTGATCTGAGACCACTCCATCAGGGTGATCTGACCCACCTCTGCATCTCGTTGGCCCAGGCTATACGTCATGACGTATTGCACCAGGGCTCGGCGGTGCTGCCACAGTCGCTGTAACATGTGGAGAGTTGAATTCCAGCGTGTCGCCACATCGCATTTCAGGCGATGAACCGGCAGGCCGAAAGACTTCTGGAGCGATGCAAGTCGCTCAGCTGCGGCGCTTGAACGGCGGAAGTGAGCAGACAGTTTTCGTGCCCTGTTCAGAAGGCCATCTAGGCCGGGATAGTGTGTTAAAAATTGCTGGACGACAAGGTTCAACACGTGAGCCATACAAGGTACGTGTGTCACCTTGCCCAGGCGAAGGGCCGCACCCAGGTTTGCAGCATTGTCGCACACGGCCTTACCAGGCTGCAGGTTGAGTGGAGACAACCATTTATTAAACTGGGACCGCAGAGCTGACCACAACTCCTCAGCTGTGTGACTCTTATTCCCAAGACATGTCAAGCTAAAGACCACCTGATGCCGTTGCGCTCTGCTGCCAGCATAGTAATGAGGGGTGCGTGATTCCTTCTGCGCAGTGAGAACGCTGGTGGCCTGACCAGGCAGGCTTGGGGCGGAGGTGGAGGACCCAGATGAGGTGGAGGATGCAGAAGCAGTGGCGGAACTTGGACAGACAGAGGATTGACACACAAGTCGTGGGGACGGCAAGACTTGTGCAGCAGACCCTTCACCATCTATCACCATAGTTACCCAGTGCCCAGTCAGCGACATGTAACGTCCCTGTCCATGCTTACTGGTCCAAGTATCGGTGGTGAAATGCACCCGTTCACACACAGAGTTTCTCAAGGAAGCGGTGATGTTGTGTGCGACATGCTGGTGTAGCGCGGGCACACCTTTCTTAGAGAAGTAGTGGCGACTAGGCATCTGGTACTGGGGCACAGCGATAGACATAAGGTCTCTAAAATCCTGTGTGTCCACTAGGCGGAAAGGCAGCATTTCGGTAGCCAACAGCTTGCAGAGGGATAGAGTCAACCTCTTAGCTTTGTCATGGGTCGCAGGAAGTGGCCTTTTATTTGACCACATCTGAGGGACAGAGATCTGGCTGCTGTGTGTAGACGGTGTTGAGTAGGGTGTCCCTGGAAAAATGCAGGTTTGTGAGGAAAGTGCAGGCGGAGACATGATGTTGCCTTCATCCAACGTTGGTGCTATCGATGTCTGAGAGAGCTGT
This sequence comes from Anomaloglossus baeobatrachus, assembly GCF_048569485.1. NCBI lineage: Eukaryota > Metazoa > Chordata > Amphibia > Anura > Aromobatidae > Anomaloglossus > Anomaloglossus baeobatrachus. Next base: position 117,996,046 of record NC_134361.1, on the reverse strand, counting down.
ACACACTCACTTGTTTCCCCTTCCAAACCAACTGACGACCTACCAAGCAAACTGCCTGTTGCGGTTACAGTGGTGGAAGTTGTGGGTGGAAAAACAGGTGTGACAGCTGTCCCCACAGTCCTAGAAGATGACGAGCGCGCGGATGCACTGGAAGGGGCAGGCAGTGGATGGTTCGCTCCGCTAGGCCGCATTGCAGCACGGTGGCCATATGATATTTATTCATGTGACGATTCATGGAAGAAGTTGTCAAACTGCTGAGGTTTTGACCTCTACTAAGAGAACCATGACAAATTTTACAGATCACATAATTGGGGCGATCTTTTTCTATGTCAAAAAAGGACCAGGCTAGGCAAGGCTTAGAGGCCATGCGACCTGTTGATCCACCCCGAATAATGCTCAGAGGCAGAGTGGTGGCTGAGGATGCAGTTGTAGACGTGCTACCAGTACTCCGACTGTGTCCAGGAAGGCGCAAGGTAACTTCGTCATCAGTTGCATCCTCCTCCACCACCTCTGTTGACCTCCTCGAGTGCCTGACTGTGGGTTGACAGTAGGTGGGATCTAGAACTTCATCATCAATTGTTGTGTTTGCACTCCCCTCCCCCTCAGACCGAGCCTCTTCTTGCCCTGACCGAATATTTAAGTTGTCATCCCAATCGGGTATCTGTGTCTCATCTTCATCAGTATGTTCCTCATTGTCTATAACCACAGGTGTTACAGTTTGTGACAAATGGTCAACATTATGCTCAGAAACTTGGTCCTCACGGCCTGAATCAGAGTCACAAAGGTTCTGGGCATCACTGCAGACCATTTCCTGTTCTGTACTCACTGTAGCTTGGGAGCAGACCTCTGATTCCCAGGCTATAGTGTGACTGAACAGCTCTGCAGACTCAGCCATCTCAGTTCCACCATACTGTGCAGGGCTGATGGAGACTTCAGAGCTGGGAGAAAGCAAGTTTGATTGGGATGACAACTCAGAGGACTGGTGTTTTTTGGATGCAGTACTTGAAGTGGCTGAGAGGGCACTTGTTGGACCACTTGAGATCCATTAAAGCATTTTCCTTTTTTGGCCATCATCTACCTTTGTTCCTGTTGTTCGTGTCCGTAAAAAAGGGAGCACATCGGATTGTCCACGGTAAGTAGTAGACATCTTACTTTTGCTGGTAGATGGTCTATCTTCAGCAGATGATAATGGAGCTTTGCCACCTTCCCCACGGACAAACCCTTTTTTTCCTTTTCCACCACGCCTCTTCCCCTTTCCACCAGCATCTGTCATTTTGCCACTCATGTTGATTGCGACAAGATTGTGCACTGAAAATGTGGTAGTAAAAATTGAGAAGTGGTGTAGATTGCAGCGGTGGTCTAGCTTTATTAACAGCAGAATAATAAAGAATAAATATCCCTGACAATGCAACTACGGCCCTTAAACTGGCAGCATCAATTGCTAGTATAATGACTTAGTTATAATGAGTTGGAGTGTGCAATGCAGGCAGAGGTGCTGCAAATGTCTTTGCACTAGTGTGACTAGACAAAAGTCCAATAGCCACGTTTAGGATGCCACTAGGTACACTGAGTGTTTGCTAGTATAATGGCTTAGTTATAATGAGTTGGAGTGTGCAATGCAGGCAGAGGTGCTGCAAATGTCTTTGCACTAGTGTGACTAGACAAAAGTCCAATAGCCACGTTTAGGATGCCACTAGGTACACTGAGTGTTTGCTAGTATAATGGCTTAGTTATAATGAGTTGGAGTGTGCAATGCAGGCAGAGGTGCTGCAAATGTCTTTGCACTAGTGTGACTAGACAAAAGTCCAATAGCCACGTTTAGGATGCCACTAGGTACACTGAGTGTTTGCTAGTATAATGGCTTAGTTATAATGAGTTGGAGTGTGCAATGCAGGCAGAGGTGCTGCAAATGTCTTTGCACTAGTGTGACTAGACAAAAGTCCAATAGCCACGTTTAGGATGCCACTAGGTACACTGAGTGTTTGCTAGTATAATGGCTTAGTTATAATGAGTTGGAGTGTGCAATGCAGGCAGAGGTGCTGCAAATGTCTTTGCACTAGTGTGACTAGACAAAAGTCCAATAGCCACGTTTAGGATGCCACTAGGTACACTGAGTGTTTGCTAGTATAATGGCTTAGTTATAATGAGTTGGAGTGTGCAATGCAGGCAGAGGTGCTGCAAATGTCTTTGCACTAGTGTGACTAGACAAAAGTCCAATAGCCACGTTTAGGATGCCACTAGGTACACTGAGTGTTTGCTAGTATAATGGCTTAGTTATAATGAGTTGGAGTGTGCAATGCAGGCAGAGGTGCTGCAAATGTCTTTTCACTAGTGTGACTAGACAAAAGTCCAATAGCCACGTTTAGAATGCCACTAGGTACACTGAGTGTTTGCTAGTATAATGGCTTAGTTATAATGAGTTGGAGTGTGCAATGCAGGCAGAGGTGCTGCAAATGTCTTTGCTCTAGTGTGACTAGACAAAAGTCCAATAGCCACGTTTAGGATGCCACTAGGTACACTGAGTGTTTGCTAGTATAATGGCTTAGTTATAATGAGTTGGAGTGTGCAATGCAGGCAGAGGTGCTGCAAATGTCTTTGCACTAGTGTGACTAGACAAAAGTCCAATAGCCACGTTTAGGATGCCACTAGGTACACTGAGTGTTTGCTAGTATAATGGCTTAGTTATAATGAGTTGGAGTGTGCAATGCAGGCAGAGGTGCTGCAAATGTCTTTGCACTAGTGTGACTAGACAAAAGTCCAATAGCCACGTTTAGGATGCCACTAGGTACACTGAGTGTTTGCTAGTATAATGGCTTAGTTATAATGAGTTGGAGTGTGCAATGCAGGCAGAGGTGCTGCAAATGTCTTTGCACTAGTGTGACAAGACAAAAGTCCAATAGCCACGTTTAGGATGCCACTAGGTACACTGAGTGTTTGCTAGTATAATGGCTTAGTTATAATGAGTTGCAGTGTGCAATGCAGGCAGAGGTGCTGCAAATGTCTTTGCACTAGTGTGACTAGACAAAAGTCCAATAGCCACGTTTAGGATGCCACTAGGTACACTGAGTGTTTGCTAGTATAATGGCTTAGTTATAATGAGTTGGAGTGTGCAATGCAGGCAGAGGTGCTGCAAATGTCTTTGCACTAGTGTGACTAGACAAAAGTCCAATAGCCACGTTTAGGATGCCACTAGGTACACTGAGTGTTTGCTAGTATAATGGCTTAGTTATAATGAGTTGGAGTGTGCAATGCAGGCAGAGGTGCTGCAAATGTCTTTGCACTAGTGTGACTAGACAAAAGTCCAATAGCCACGTTTAGGATGCCACTAGGTACACTGAGTGTTTGCTAGTATAATGGCTTAGTTATAATGAGTTGGAGTGTGCAATGCAGGCAGAGGTGCTGCAAATGTCTTTGCACTAGTGTGACTAGACAAAAGTCCAATAGCCACGTTTAGGATGCCACTAGGTACACTGAGTGTTTGCTAGTATAATGGCTTAGTTATAATGAGTTGGAGTGTGCAATGCAGGCAGAGGTGCTGCAAATGTCTTTGCACTAGTGTGACTAGACAAAAGTCCAATAGCCACGTTTAGGATGCCACTAGGTACACTGAGTGTTTGCTAGTATAATGGCTTAGTTATAATGAGTTGGAGTGTGCAATGCAGGCAGATGTGCTGCAAATGTCTTTGCATTAGTGTGACAAGACAAAAGTCCAATAGCCACGTTTAGGATGCCACTAGGTACACTGAGTGTTTGCTAGTATAATGGCTTAGTTATAATGAGTTGGAGTGTGCAATGCAGGCAGAGGTGCTGCAAATGTCTTTGCACTAGTGTGACTAGACAAAAGTCCAATAGCCACGTTTAGGATGCCACTAGGTACACTGAGTGTTTGCTAGTATAATGGCTTAGTTATAATGAGTTGGAGTGTGCAATGCAGGCAGAGGTGCTGCAAATGTCTTTGCACTAGTGTGACTAGACAAAAGTCCAATAGCTACGTTTAGGATGCCACTAGGTACACTGAGTGTTTGCTAGTATAATGGCTTAGTTATAATGAGTTGGAGTGTGCAATGCAGGCAGAGGTGCTGCAAATGTCTTTGCACTAGTGTGACTAGACAAAAGTCCAATAGCCACGTTTAGGATGCCACTAGGTACACTGAGTGTTTGCTAGTATAATGGCTTAGTTATAATGAGTTGGAGTGTGCAATGCAGGCAGAGGTGCTGCAAATGTCTTTGCACTAGTGTGACTAGACAAAAGTCCAATAGCCACGTTTAAGATGCCACTAGGTACACTGAGTGTTTGCTAGTATAATGGCTTAGTTATAATGAGTTGGAGTGTGCAATGCAGGCAGAGGTGCTGCAAATGTCTTTGCACTAGTGTGAATAGACAAAAGTCCAATAGCCACGTTTAGGATGCCACTAGGTACACTGAGTGTTTGCTAGTATAATGGCTTAGTTATAATGAGTTGGAGTGTGCAATGCAGGCAGAGGTGCTGCAAATGTCTTTGCACTAGTGTGACTGGACAAAAGTCCAATAGCCACGTTTAGGATGCCACTAGGTACACTGAGTGTTTGCTAGTATAATGGCTTAGTTATAATGAGTTGGAGTGTGCAGAGGACAGGAGGGTACAGTGCCAGGATTGTGGGGCTCTGGGTAGAGGAATGGAAGCCTGCCTTTCTATTCCCTCCTAATGGGTAAATGCAGCGACGAAATCCCTGACCTTAGCTACACAGACGCTGTCTCTGTTTTCAGGACCTGTCACCTATGGCTCTGACCCTGCCGGTACAAGCCCTTAAAAGGACTAATGGAAAGTGCTATCCCTATGCTGTCCAGCGCTGTGTATGGAGCGCATACAGCTGTATCAGCGATAGGACTCAGGACGGAGCTGCGCCAGTGATGTCTGACACCAAGGACGCAGAAGGCAGATAATGGCGTCCTGGAGGAAAATGTCCGGTTTTATAATGCAGGGACATGTGACATGGACATCCTATCACACATGCCGTTGCTTCTCTGGCTAAAAGTCCACTTAGCTGTGTGTGTGTCTGGGATTGGCTGACATGCTGGCCCGCCCCACTACACGCGCGCGCTTAGGGAAGGAAGACAAGGAAAAAAAAAATGGCGATCGCCATTATACAAACAGCAGTGATCTGAAGGCGCTGTTCCCGCACACTATACACTGAAATGTCATAATAGTGTGAGTCACAGAGTGACTTACACTATTACAGCGGAAAGCCAGCTAGGAATTAGCTGTTTTTTTGCTGCTAGAACCGTTTTCGAACGTTTCTAGAACTATCGAGCTTTTGCAAAAAGCTCGAGTTCTAGTTCGATCTAGAACAGGCCCCAAAATCACTCGAGCCTAGAACTGGAGAACCTCGAACCGCGAACCGCGTTCAACTCTAGTGAGAAAGTGAGAGGAGAAGTGAAGTGGTAGTGGAAGGAGAAGGAGGTGAAGTGACTCTCGTGAGGAGAGGTCACAGGTGGAGCAGGGCTCCTGAGTATTAGGTGGCAGACGTTGGTCTGGGCCTGGTAGGAGCTGGAACCCCGGTCGCAGGGGATAGTGTCAGGGGGCACGGACTAACAAGGAGGTCGGCCGGCGGCCTTGAGCTATCACCGGGCAGGGGCCATTACACGACGGGGTATGTGGACCCTAGGCCGGGAAGTAGCTTCATGCGTCCTGGTAATTTACCCGACGGGGGTGAAGACTTCAAGTGTCATCCCCAACCTGCTCCAAAACCGGGGTACTAGCGCACCAATGGGATAGGGCTTTCCCAATACAGTCCAAAGAAATCCTATGCGTGAACCCTGAGAGCAAGCTCACTCCGTTAGCCATACGGGTGAGCGGGACCCAAAAAGTTTCAGACTTGAGGGTCCAAGGAAGAAAACACAGGTGCCAAGGAAAGGGTCACAGACTAACCGCAACACCAAGGACACGGACCCAAGCGTGCGCCCTCCCAGCTGCAGTGGTGCTCACAACGCTGGTTTACAAGCTGTCAGTGTGGTTATTTTTGGACTGAGTACACTGAAAAACCCTCCTCCTACCCCCTACATCACCATCACCGGGCTCCCGGGGAAAAAAACCCCTACCCATGGAGGGGTTAAAACACCTTGCCATACTACCGCCACCAGGCATCCCCAACAGCAGCGGTGGTACCCTATCTTACCACGCACCGTGGGTGGCGTCACGAACTTTTCTAATCCCGTGTACATACTCCCCCACTCCTTTTTAATTCGAGTGTTCGCGTGGACCCCCCGGGTCCAGAAACCCCTCGAACCACTGCGGCTCCGGAACCTAGCGGCTCGGCTGCTGCTACGGGGGCGGTACAGATGCATGATTTCTACTAAGGACACAGCTGGTCGACAGCCAAGCCTGTCTGTGCAACTCAAAAGCAGTATCGTGTGGAGTGTCTAATTCTGCTGTGTGAACAGTGCCAGAAGTAATGATACTCGTCGAGTTTCGAGCCAGACACAATGTGACAAGAGATTAATTCCTTGGTCCAGTGGTTCCACTCCCAGCTCACTCCCGCGAGTATTATAGTTTGCCCAGGCCATTGATCCCACTGGCTCTGTGAAGCCCCCTCACCTGCAGGTCGCCCCAGGGTCTTCACGTGCTGGGAATCTTCCGGCAACAGGTATGTCGGGTTAACTTCAATAGGAATTGTGACGCCACTCTCGGTAATTGCGGTCAGGGGGTGACCGCCACTGCAGTTTAGAGCGTCTGGGGCTGATGGTAAATGCAGTCTGGTGTTATGGCCTCCCGAGAGTGAGGCTGGCCCCAGGAGCTCGGGTGTAGGAGCGTAGTACCACAGGTCGCAGAAGAACTCACACACAGGCAGCAATGTCTTTCAGGGTTTTTACTCACTTTCAGTTGGTAGCTGTGAGTCGACCCGAGCGATGCTATGATGAACCAGGTGGAAACAAGTATCCCTCAGGCTGATATAGGGGTGAATGCTGACTCGCCTTCCTGCACCTTTGTTTCGGACCACCCCTGACTTGAAGTGTATCGTGGGATGCATCCAGGGAAGTCGCTACTGCAGTTTTCCCCTTTCTGACCCATTTGCTGACAGCGTGGACCAAGGGTAAGATAGCTCCAGGCTCGATCCTCCTTATGGGCCCCCTCGTTGCTGTTGATGCTGCAGGCTCTGTGTTGGTTGGTGTGGGACTTGTCCACCCCACCGGCAGGATTTAGCAGACCATTAGATGGATGTCTGGCTCTAGGGACCTGTACCCCGTGTGTGCGTTTATTACCAGAAGTCCCCATACTCGACTCCTTACTGCTCTCCTTCTTCGGGTGTCTTTCAGTCTGACTTAATGGTAATGTTCTCCCTCGCCAGCAGCCACTGCACGTGCAGGGTCTGACAGTGTTCCTCTCTTCAGCCCTACACTTCAGACACGGCTGCTCCACTCCTTCTCCTCTGACTGCCACTGCACAACTCTCTACCAGCTTCACTACAGCACCACACTAACTGAGATACGAGGGCTACGCACCCTTCCTGGGTCTGCCCAGGGGTCCCCTCTAATGTGTGTGTGTGTCCTGGTCAAAGGGTGCCTGTATGTGTCCACACCCTACTCAACCTTTGGGTTTACCTGTTTGTACTGACCCAGGCGTGAGTGCAATACTCAGTGGCGCCTGACCAGGTCAGGGGCGCCACATTCCCCCTTAGTTATCAACAGCACGTCCTCAGACTTTTTAAAGTGCAAAACTTTTCACATAAAAACATCATAAAACATTGTAAAACATTGTACCAGGTACCATTTTTCCCCACCCTCCAACCACAAGTCCATTGTCCACCCAAAACCCTCTCAGGAGGCAGGTCACCGGTCCTTTTAGCAACCAGGTCTGGGCCATCTGTTTCCCCAGACCTTTCCTCCAATCTTCCTCTCCTTGGGATGGTGGTAAAAAGTAGGCCCCATCCGCGTGGTGGAGAGCCAGGCCCCATAAACAGGCATGCTCTTGGCTTTTTGGACAGCAAGCACCATCACAAGCGTGCTTCCTGGTGGTGCAGAGCCAGGCCCCATAAACAGGCGTGCTCTGGTTGGTACCTCTGGGTCAACTATATACACTGCGAGAGTTTGTGGCTATAGCCAGTTCATAGACTTATGGTCCTTTAGTAGAAATGCACAAAACCAGGTGCAAAAACAGGTGTATTCTCACAAGAGTTCTTGTGGGCTCATCTTGAACTTCAACGTTGCTTTAACTTCAAACATCTGCTGCACTTTTCTTCACTTTTCTTCAATGGCATCAAACAGAACTGCGTATTTCTGAACCAGGGTTTGGCACTTCGATGCACTGAAACCTGGAAGTTGGTCTGGAGCAATTCGAGATTGCTGTGGTCGCTGTGCTTGCTGAGCTGGCTGTGCTTGCTGAGCTGGCTGTGCTTGCTGAGATTGCTGTGCTTGCTGAGATTGCTGTGCTTGCTGAGCTTGCTGTGGTTGCTGAGCTTGCTGTGGTGATGACCTTAGGGACTGGGTGGAAGCTGCAGGGCTGTAGCTGGAGCTCTTCGGGATGGTACCACATCTAGGGCAAACCAGCCTCTTTCACCCTTGTGCCTGGTAAATTCCCCAATGTCTCCCATACGTAGGTCTTGACCAGGGTGTCCTCTGGGCAGGTGGGACCGGACATCCCTTCTGGACACAAAGATGCCCTCCTTGACACCAACCTCCATGATGAAGCCATAGCAAGTATTTAGATTAAATTTTTCAACCACTCCGTGGTAGATAGGACCTCGGGTCTGGAACCCGGTCTGCCAGGGACTTCTTTACTTCTAGATCCCTGGCCTCTACTCTTTCTCTTTCTGGGGAAGGCTGCACAGGGGGGTGCCTTGCCCTCACGCGGCGCTGTCCTCTGCAGGCTGGTCTTCTCATCACCGCCACCTCGCTCTCTGCGGGCTCCCAGGTCACACTCATACTAGGCATGAAGACATCCAATGTTTCCTCTTCAGCAGGGGGTGTCGTAACCTCTTCCCAACCTGTGGCAACAGCGCGACTTCAGGGTCTCCCTTTCTTGCAAAGGGTGCTGCGTCCTCCTGCATCAGTTTGGGGATCGTCACTTCAGCCTCCAGGTCTCTCTTCCTCCCCCTTAGTGGTGCTGTGCACTCCTCCTGTTGCTCCGGCAGCAGCGCTGGGGATGGGCTTTCATCTGCTGGCCAGGGCGGAGGGCTGCTCTCTGGCATGAAAAGTGCTGGGACCGCTCCAGGTCCGGATGACTGCCTGGGGACCAAATACTTGTCCAGCATGTGGTCGGGAAACCGAGCCTTCAGGTCTTGTTTCAGTCGCTCCATTTCTTCGGCCACTTCTGGCAGGAAGGTAGAGGCGGCATCCCCAGTCAGCGACTGGAGCGCTGCGACCGCTTCTGGTCTGGGGGTAGAAATAGAAGGCGTTGCTGCCTGGTCTGGTCTGGCTGGATGGGACACTGCTGCGGCCTGGTCTGGTCTGGCCGGACGAGACGTTACTGCGGCCTGGTCTGGCCGGATGGGACACTGCTGCGGCCTGGTCTGGTCTGGCCGGACGCGGCGTGGCTGCACCGGACGTCGCAGCAGGGGTCACAGCGGGAACCGCGGCAGGGATCGCCTCCAGTAGCAGCACCGGCGGGGTCAGCACACCCGATCGGTCAGGGGCAGCGTGGGACTCACCCAAAGGTATCAGCAAGGGGGTCTGGGAGGTCACTTCTTCGCTCGGCACTTGTCGCGCGGTCCACCTCTCATAGACCCGAACCACCACAGCCGTGTCCCGTAGCTCCGTGCACCACTCCATCACTTGCTGCATAATCCGGGCTTGCACCCGGTCACAGAACTGAGCAAGCTCCCAGTCCCACCAGGCGGCAGTGCCTGGTTCTGGCTCACTCCTTGCATATGCCATCCTCTCTCCGTCGCTGCTCACCAGGTTCTGGTCATGCTGCAGCCTAAGTTTCGTTTTCTGCACTTGACTAGAACATTCTCGGCGTTCATGGTCAGGTCCGCCCTCATCTTCTCTGTGCACTCCGCCTGAGCACTTCAGGAGTTCTTTTTATAGCCACGCCTCTTCGTGGGCGGTTACTTCTTCTTGCACTGGCTGCTGTTGTTTCTTGGCGCGCTTTCTGCGGTGGCAATATGGCGGCGCTTCAAATTTTTCAAGCGGACCTCCAAGGCGCACGGTCACCTGTCATAACAAGTTTAGTCATTATCCTGTTCGTGACGCCAGATGTGAAGCCCCCTCACCTGCAGGTCGCCTCAGGGTCTCCACGTGCTGGGAATCTTCCGGCAACAGGTATGTCGGGTTAACTTCAATAGGAATCGTGACGCCACTCTCGGTAATTGTGGTCAGTGGGTGGCCGCCACTGCTTAGAGAGCGTCTGGGGTTGATGGTAAATACAGTTTGGTGTTATGGCCTCCCGATAGTGACGATGGCCCAAGGGGCTCGGGTGTAGGAGCGTAGTACCACAGGTCGCAGAAGAACTCACACACAGGCAGCAATGTCTTTCAGGGTTTTTACTCACTTTTAGTTGGTAGCTGTGAGTCGACCCGGGCGATGCTATAATGAACCAGGTGGAACCAGGTATCCCTCAGGCTGATATAGCAGTGACTGCTGACTCGCGTTCCTGCACCTTTGTTTCGGACCACCCCTGACTTGAAGTGTATCGTGGGATGCGTCCAGGGAAGTCGCTACTGCCGTTCTCCCCTTTCTGACCCGTTTGCTGACAGCGTGGACCAAGGGTAAGATGGCTCCAGGCTCGATCCTCATTATGGGCCCCCTCGTTGCTGTTGATGCTGCAGGCTCTGTGTTGGTTGGTGTGGGACTTGTCCACCCCACCGGCAGGATTTAGCAGACCATTAGATGGATGTCTGGCTCTAGGGACCTGTACCCCGTGTGTGCGTTTATTACCAGAAGTCCCCATACTCGACTCCTTACTGCTCTCCTTCTTCGGGTGTCTTTCAGTCTGACTTGGTGGTAATGTTCTCCACCACCAGCAGCCACTGCTCATGCAGGGTCTGACAGTGTTCCACTCTTCAACCCTAAACTTCAGACATGGCTGCTCCACTCCTTCTCCTCTGACTGACACTGCCCAACTCTCTACCAGCTTCACTACAGCACCACACTAACTGAGATGCGAGGGCTACACCCCCTTCCTGGGTCTGCCCAGGGGTCCCCTCTAATGTGTGTGTGTGTGTGTCCTGGTCAAAGGGTGCCTGTATGTGTCCACACTCTACTCAGCCTTTGGGTTTACCTGTTTGTACTGATCCAGGCGTGGGTATACTCAGTGGCGCCTGACCAGGTCATGGGTGCCACAGCTCCAGTGCTGTCCTGCTTACTAAACAAGGAAGCCGCGGAGACACCATCACATGTTTTTCAACACTGGCAGGTAACTAGCCAGGTCTTTCACCAGGAAGGAAAAACCATGGGAAGGGCAGTCTCCAGTCAAGGAAATCACCTATGCGAAAACATGGTATCTATCCACAGCCAGGTGTTTCGGGGTATTTGCCCCTCATCAATGTGGAGTAGGAAACTGGCTAGTAGGAGCAATGCCTAGTAGAAGACTATATAGGTAAGGATGGTTGACCTTAGGGAGATGAACATCCAGCACCGCGGAACACCATCACATGTTTTCTCAACGCAGTGATTCTAGAGCAATGCCCCCTGGGAAATATGCAAAACAAAGAAGCCGCGGAGACACCATCACATGCTTCTCAACGCTGGCAGGTAACTAGCCAGGTCTTTCACCGGGAAGGAAAAACCACGGGAAGGGCAGTCTCCAGTCAAGGAAACCACCTATGCCAAAACATGGTATCCATCCACAGACAGCTGTTTCGGGGTATTTGCCCCTCATCAGTGTGGAGTAGGAAACTGGCTAGTGGGACCAATGCCTAGTAGAAGACTATATAGGTAAGGATGGTTGACCTTAGGGAGATCAACATCCAGCACCGCGGAGTACCATCACGTGTTTTCTCAACGCAGTGATTCTAGAGCAATGCCCCCTGGGAAATATGCAAAATAAGGAAGCCGCAGAGACACCATCACATGTTTCTCAACGCTGGCAGGTAACTAGCCAGGTCTTTCACCGGGACCTTGTTTTACATATTTCCCAGGGGGCATTGCTCTAGAATCACTGCGTTGAGAAAACACGTGATGGTGCTCCGCGGTGCTGGATGTTGATCTCCCTAAGGTGAACCATCCTTACCTATATAGAGCCCTGTCCAAGGTGTAGCAGCCGCATATAGAGCAGTGAGGAGCTCTCCTGGCAACCTCTGTGGACTGTAAGGAGGAAAGTGAACGGTTGCCGGTGGAAGTCAGACAGGACTCCCGGAATCGTGTGTGCCAAGTGCAGAAACCTAGACCAGGGAGAAGTTCCAAACCCCTGGTAAATCTGCAAAGGGGAAGAGAAGGACAGAATGGAGTCTGCCCCACCAGAAGCCTGAGACCTAGCTGCAAGAGAGTGAGCCTGGGTAGATGAGTGGGGAAGCCTACCCCAGAGAGGTTCCCTGCTGCAGGTGTGCAGGCTGGTACTAAGACCAGTGCAGGAAAGCGTCCTCCAAGAACCACAGGTCACAGGGACCAAATTACTTGAATACAAAGCGGGAAGAGTTTGCAGGGGAGAATACCGGTGTCGGAACCCAAGGAGAGAGGGATCCTGAGACCCACTTTAGTGAAGACCAGCCGCCGGGGCCCACCAACACTCCCAGTGAGTAAAAAGACTTTTAAATGACTTCCCTGTGTTGTCCCAGTGACTTTCGTGCACACACTTACACTGACTACTACTCTCATCCTCCACTGGGGCCACCCCTACCCATGGAGGGCTTACCAACCTGCTGCTCATAACACCGGCCCCAGCAGGAGTAAAAAACAGCAGCAGTGACCATTCCACCTGGCCACACTACCGTGGGTGTCGTCACAAACGTTCCCACTTAAATTATCCCCCTTTTATTGTGGAGCCACCCCAGGGCACAAAATCGGGCACCGCCACCAGTGACCTGCTAAGCCCGGGACTCAGTGACTGCACCTGATCCCTGGGACTGTGCCCCCTAATAGCACATGGTGACACAAATCTTGGCATCATGAACAGGATCAACCTATACCTGTATCCCACAGGTGACGTGCGCCTTAAAAACTGTGACTGTATCGGACCGTTTGCCGCCATATTGCTGGACGGGAAAAACTTAAAATTACAACCATCCAAAAGAGCGCGAAAGCAAGACTCCGCCCACCGCTCTGCAGAGCCCGGAAGTTCCCAGCAGACCCGAGCCCGGAAGTTCCCAGCAGACCTGAGCCCGGAGGTTCCCAGCAGACCCGAGCCCGGAAGTTCCCAGCAGACCCGAGCCCAGAAGTTCCCAGCAGTGCTCGAGTCCCGCGAGAAGAGGTACGTGACGTTTACCAAGGGGGACTTGAGATGGGTAACCGGGAGGAAGACGGTGATGTTGCAAGGCCCGATGACGGAGCTGTGCTACCAGATGCCGGTAATGCAGAGCCAGCTAACACTGAATGTTGAGGAGAGCCATAAGATGAAATACTTAATTAACCTCTGGACATAGAGCACTGTGAGAAGTGTGTTCAATTAAATCAATTCTCTATACATAAGCCAGTCACTCTTAAGAGGAAGCCAAGATGGCCCCCGATGACATCACAGACCAAACCATCAGCATGGATCCACCAGATGACGTCCCTCCCATCACCATGGTATCATCCACTGAAGTCAGACCCACCCATCAACAGCAACATGGATCTCCCCATTGGCTAGCCCATGAACTGTCTCACTAAATGGGCATATCTGAACTTGTGTACGCCCCTAGCCTATATCAAGAGGACGCATGCTCTGTACTCGCTCTGTTCGGTGCCATTTTTTACTGTGACCAAGAAGAGATTTCATATCCGACTGTGTCTGGTGTGAATTCTTTTACACATGCACTTGGTCCATACCAATTCAGCCAGGCAGTAGGCAACTAGTGATCTCTGGTTAAGAGTTTACCTTAACATTATTGGTGCCCAACATGGGGCCAATAGACGGAGACACCTGAAATCCTGATGAACAGGCAACTGGAATGGCATGATGTGCTGGACACCCCAGGAATTTGATCACCTCCTAATGAGAGAAAGGTAGGTCTGCTGATTTTTCATAATCTGTAGTCTTCCCGTGGTCTCAGTGGGGTGTGTGGCACTAATTTGCCTGACTGTGTCCGGTTTGTTGGGGTATCTGTTGACGGGCAGACGGGTCTCACGGCTATTGGCCATATTAATCTCAGAAGAACCGTCACATATTCAGTTGCCTGCTGCCTGTTGTGTGTATTTGTCTTGAGGGGAGATTGACTGGTAGTGGCAAGTGGGTTTTTGAGCAGTGTTTGGAAACATGGAGGATGCTCCATGTGGTACGGTTTTTGGTTGTTGCCTGCCATGTTTTGCGGTTCTGGTGGAGATTTAAATAGAGTTGTGGCTCGAGGCCTAGAGTGAATGACTCGGCAAGAGGCCTAGAGATATAGTGCAGTTTTAATTGGTCAGGTTAGGCATGTGTTTTTCACGTGCTCTCAAATTGATAAAGCGCAGGTTTTATTTGGTCAGGTTAGGCACGTGTTTTTCACGGGCTCTCAAATTGATAAAGCGCAGGTTTTAATTGGCCAGGTTAGGCACGTGTTTTCCACGGGCTCACAAGCCTGTGTGTTATGATCCGGAACCATGGAAGACCACCACAAATCATTGGCAAAAAGGTGACAAGAGCATTGGCAACTAATCTGGCCGCCATCCCCTTACTAACAATCACAACTAGAAGTAGCCATGGGGTGAACTAACATCCTGTGCACCGCGAACCCAGCCGGAGAACTAACTATCCTAAAGGTAGGAAAGATAAATAACTCTCTGCCTCAGAAAATAGATAAAGAATAGCAAGCCCCCCACATTCAAAGACTGCGGTGATATAGGAAAACACAATACACAGGTAGATGACAGGATTAGCAAAAGGTGAGGCCCCCGCTGACTAAAATAGGAAAGGACAGGAAAGGGACTGATGGTGGCCAGAGAAAAACCCTGCAAAATACCAACTTCCTGATAGTACAAAAAGGCCCTCAGATCGCTCGATCTGAACTCCATCCTATACCAGGTGCCCTTGTCATACCAATGAACAGAAAACAAGAATTATAACAAATTCAACAAGCCACAAACACATGGACCCAAAAGGAGCTATACACCACACAGAACTGCAGGGAGTTCCCCAACAATCCACTGAGGGGGAAAATCCCTGGAAGGAAATCAACTGAAACCAACCACAACAAATGACAAACCCAGATAAGCAAAAGAACCAGACAATAAATAAAGAGCAAGCACTTATCTGGAGTAGATGTGGTGTAGAGCAGGATTAAGCAGGCTGGAGATACAAAGAACAACTGACATCCGGCAACAGCCTGCAATCAGACCAGGACTTAAATAAGCAGAGAGTTAGCAAAGGAAACACCCATTGCACAACACACCTGGTCCAAGTCCAAACCATTACTGGCCACCAGAGGGAGCCTCCCAGCAGCCAAAACATAACTAACATTCACAACACCTGTGTTAGAGAGGCTAGTTACAAGTCCTCCAAGAGGAGCTTGTTAACGGGAGCCTGTGGTAGAGAGGCTAGTTACAAGTCCTCCAAAAGGAGCTTGTTAACGGGAGCCTGTGGTAGAGAGGCTAGTTACAAGTCCTCCAAGAGGAGCTTGTTAACGGGAGCCTGTGGTAGAGAGGCTAGTTACAAGTCCTCCAAGAGGAGCTTGTTAACGGGAGCCTGTGTTAGAGAGGCTAGTTACAAGTCCTCTAAGAGGAGCTTGTTAACGGGAGCCTGTGTTAGAGAGGTTAGTTACAAGTCCTCCAAGAGGAGCTTGTTAACGGGAGCCTGTGGTAGAGAGGCTAGTTACAAGTCCTCCAAGAGGAGCTTGTTAACGGGAGCCTGTGGTAGAGAGGCTAGTTACAAGTCCTCCAAGAGGAGCTTGTTAACGGGAGCCTGTGTTAGAGAGGCTAGTTACATGTCCTGCAAGAGAGGCTTGTTAAAAAAGAGTCTGAGTTAAAAAGGCTGGGTAGAAGACATCCAAATGGGGCTTATTACAGGAGCCTGGGTGTTATAGAGACTGGGTACAAGGGTAGATTGAGGCAAGTAGAGACCAGGTAGAGGAAGTGTTTTGTAGAGTTCAGAACAAGGACTGGTTTGGAAGTGTATGCTGCAAACCCTAGGTTTTCTTTAGTGTTTCAGTTATTTGTCATCTCCCCCATCTATTTGTTGTCTGTTGTTCTTATCTTGGTCTGCATAGAGAAAGATTGTTTGGTGTTGTTTATCTTGAGAGAAAGATGGAGAAATTGATGAAGCTGTGTCTAGTTGTGCCGGAAAAAGCCAGATGAGAGTGGACTTTGTTGGGATGTGGGGACTCTAGGCCGCAATCCTGTGATAAACCATGTGCTATTTTTGGTGGCAGCCATTTTAGGTTAGATTTTAAAATGGTGGATGAAGCACATGGTGGCTGAGGCATGCATGGTTTAAACAAAGAAAAGGAAGTGAGTCGGGATGTGTGAAGAAGATCATGTGCTCTGTAAATGTTTGAACAATGGATTGGATGGAGTAGTACATACTTAAACAGAAAAAAAGTGTTTTTAACTGTAGTTGGATCAGGACTGTAGATATCTGAATATGTGTATATATGATATATATAAATGTATGTGTGTGTGTGTGTGTGTGTGTGTGTGTGTGTATGTATGTGTGTGTGTGTGTGTGTGTGTATAAAACACAGACTATAGGGGAAATAGTTGAGCAAAAGAACCTTCCCACATGGTCCTATTCTAGCAAGGAGACCATGTGCTGTGCAGCCACCTTTAGTAGGAATTAGATGAAATGAGTATTTGCAGTGTGAGACTTAGGGATTAATAGTTAAAGTCCATTACAATATTGAAAATGATAGATTAGGAATGCATTAAGATAGAAATTCTTAAATAACGTATCTTTGTGGCAGATATCATGAATAATCCTGAGAGTTGAATGTTTTAAAAAAATAAATAGATAAATATATCCATGGAAAAAAGGGTCGCAATGTTGAGTTGTCTTGCAGAAAGGAAAAAAAAAATAAATAAATAAATAAACCAATAAAAGATATATATATATATATATATATATCTATATATATAATTGCCTTATTCTGTCTGTCTGTCTGTCTGTCTATCTGTCTGTCTGTCATGCTCCAAAATTGTGTCCTTTCGGTGACACAAAGCTGATTGGCCGCTGGGCTCGCCATGGCCCCGCCCCCCCACACCGATTGGCCGCTCGCCCAGGCTGCGCCCCCACACGGATTGGCCAGCCGCTCGCCCAGGCTCCGCCCCCCCACAGATTGGCCTCTCGCCCCGGCACCCTGCAGGCATTGGCAATTCGGCCACGCCACGCCCCGCCCCCCTCACGCAATGCACGCTAGCTCTGGCCCCGCCCCCTCCCTCCCCCCGCGCATTCCCCGAACTGCCACGGCTGTCACGGAGGTGAGTACTGTACTCCCCCCTCCCCCCTCCCCCCCCATCCCCCCCCGCGCATTCCACACGGCTGTCACGGAGGTGAGTACTGTACTCCCCCCCCACCCCCCCACCCCGGCCCCCGCTCGCACGGGAGTGGTGTGGATACGTTGGTAACCATGCTCGCATGGTTACAAGCGCATCAAGGTCCTGCTGCAGCGGAAGATCCACACGCACACACATAACAGCACACACACAAACATACACACACATCAGATAACACTCACTCTCACACTCACTCTCACACACACACCTCACACACACCTCACATCGCATCCACACACTCACAGCATCCGGCGATATCGCTTGCTTCTCGGCCTCGATACTGTGCTGTTGTGATCTTCCAGTACCTGACGGAGGATCACATGGCCAGAGGCATGTGATTTCTCCGGATGTTGTGAGTATCAGCGCGTATGTGCGATATCGTCAGTGTCTGTGTGTGTGAGTGGATGCGATCGGGTGTGTGTGAGTGGATGCGATCGGGTGTGTGTGAGTGGATGCGATCGGGTGTGTGTGAGTGGATGCGATCGGGTGTGTGTGAGTGGATGCGATCGGGTGTGTGTGAGTGGATGCGATCGGGTGTGTGAGTGTCGGCAGAGGAGCACGGCGTGCTGGAGGAGGCTGGGAGCAGAGAGGCTGATCATGGGGAAGGCTGGGAGGAGAGAGGCTGATGCTGGGGGAGGCTGGGAGGGGGAGGCTGATGCTGGGGGAGGCTGGGACGAGGGAGGCTGATGCTGGTGGAGGCTGATGCTTGGGGAGGCTGATGCTGGGGGAGGCTGGAAGGAGAGAGGCTAATGCTGGTGGAGGCTGATGCTTGGGGAGGCTGATGCTGGGGGAGACTGGGAGGGGAAGGCTGATGCTGAGGGAGGCTGGGAGGAAGGAGGCTGGGAGGAGAGAGGCTGATCCTGGGGAAGGCTGGGAACGGGAGGCTGATGCTGATGGAGGCTGGAAGGAGAGAGGCTGATGCTGGGGGAGGCTGGAAGGAAAGAGGCTGATGCTGGTGGAGGCTGATGCTTGGGGAGGCTGATGCTGGGGGAGACTGGGAGCGGAAGGCTGATGCTGAGGGAGGCTGGGAGGGGGAGGCTGGGAGGAAGGAGGCTGGGAGGAAGGAGGCTGGGAGGAAGGAGGCTTGGAGGAGAGAGGCTGATCCTGGGGAAGGCTGGGAAGGGGAGGCTGATGCTGGGGGAGGCTGGAAGGAGAGAGGCTGATCCTGGTGGAGGCTGATGCTTGGGGAGGCTGATGCTGGGGGAGACTGGGAGCGGAAGGCTGATGCTGAGGGAGGCTGGGAGGGGGAGGCTGGGAGGAAGGAGGCTGGGAGGAGAGAGGCTGATCCTCGGGAAGGCTGGGAAGGGGAGGCTGATGCTGAGGGAAGCTGGAAGGAGAGAGGCTGATGCTGGGGGAGGCTGGAAGGAGAGAGGCTGAGGCTGGGAGGAGAGAGGCTGATGCTGGGGAAGGCTGATGCTGAGGGAGGCTGGGAGGGGAAAGCTGATGCTGGGGAAGGCTGGGAGGACGGAGGCTTGGAGGAGAGAGGCTGATCCTGGGGAAGGCTGGGAGAGGGAGGCTGATGCTGGAGGAGGCTGGAAGGAGAGAGGCTGATGCTGGCGAAGGCTGATGCTGGGGGAGGCTGGAAGGAGAGAGGCTGATGCTGGTGGAGGCTGATGCTTGGGGAGGCTGGGAGAGGGAGGCTGATGCTGAGGGAGGCTGGGAGGAGGGAGGCTGGGAGAGGTAGGCTGAGAGAAGAGAGGCTGATGCACACACACACACACACACACACGCGCGCGCGCACTGCACAACACACCACACACACACACACACACACACACACTGGGAACCACAAACAACTGCCCTACACAGACACCCACACACAGACAACGCTGCACACACACAACACCCAACACACAAACACCGCGGCACACACAAATATACGCACATACCGCACAACACACACATTGCACAAAACATACCTCCCCCCAAAACACACCACACACACACAAACCGCGCAACACACACACAACGCTACAGACACACAGCGCTCCACAAACAACGCAACACACGCAACACACATACAACACCGCTCTCACCCCCCGCCACACCCAGACAACACCCAGAACATGTACAGCGCCCTACACAAACACTTGGTAACTACACACAACAACATCTCTCTCTCTATATATATATATATATATAACAAAAATCATACATGAACTACACAATACGTAAATTCTAGAATACCCGATGCGTAGAATCGGGCCACCTTCTAGTATATATATATATATACTGTATATATATATCCAAGAAATCAGAGAGATTTGGCTTCTTAATGTGTCCAACAGAAGGAGAAGGCCTGTTTGCCTTAGGCCCCCTTCACACTTCCGTGAAAAACACGCATGTGTGTTACGGGCCGTTTTTCGGGTCCGTATCCCGTTTTTGTGTCCGTTTTTATGGTCTGTGTGGCATCTGTGTGAATTGCGTATGCTAGCCGTGTTTGTGTGTAGAACGTCCGTGTGTGCGTGTGGAATTAACGTGTATGTGTACGTGGAATGTCCGTGTGGAATGTCCGTGTGTGTGATGCGCAATGTCGTTTATAAATGTCGGCTGACAGCCGACAGAGTTGCGCGATGAGAATGAACTCGGGTGAACTTCCCCCGACTTCATCCTCATATCGCGGCTCTGTCTGTGTCGAGTACTGATTAGCGGTCACCTGTGAAGGATTCACCGGTGACCGCTAATCCCCCGAGTGACTGAAGTTTCCCCCCCTCTCTCATACTCACCGATCCCCGATCCCCGGCGCGGTGCTGCACGGCATTCACACTGCTGCGGCGGCTTTTACTATTTTGAAAAAGCCGGCTGCTCATTAAACAATCTCGTATTCCCTGCTTTCCCCGCCCACCGGCGCCTATGATTGGTTGCAGTGAGACACGCCCCCACGCTGAGTGACAGGTGTCTCACTGCACCCAATCACAGCAGCCGGTGGGCGTGTCTATACTGTGCAGAAAAATAAATAAATAAATAATTTAAAAAACCGGCGTGCGGTCCCCCCCAATTTTAATGCCAGCCAGATAAAGCCATACGGCTGAAGGCTGCTATTCTCAGGATGGGGAGCTCCACGTTATGGGGAGCCCCCCACCCTAACAATATCAGTCAGCAGCCGCCCAGAATTGCCGCATACATTAGATGCGACAGTTCTGGGACTGTACCCGGCTCTTCCCGATTTGCCCTGGTGCGTTGGCAAATCGGGGTAATAAGGAGTTAATGGCAGCCCATAGCTGCCACTAAATCCTAGATTAATCATGTCAGGCGTCTCTCCGAGATTCCTTTCATGATTAATCTGTAAATTACAGTAAATAAACACACACACCAGAAAAAAATCCTTTATTAGAAATAAAAAACACAAACATATACCCTGGTTCAACAATTTAATCAGCCCGAAAAAGCCCTCCATGTCCGGCGGAATCTAGGATGGTCCAGCGTCGCATCCAGCTCTGCTGCATGGAGGTGACAGGAGCTGCAGAAGACACCGCCGCTCCTGACAGCTCCACGCGGCAAATGAAGAGTGCCGCGTGATCAGCTGAGCTGTCACTGAGGTTACCCGCTGTCAACACTGGATCCAGTGACAGCGGGTAACCTCAGTGACAGCTCAGCTGATCGCGCAGCATCTTCATTAACTGCGTGGAGGTGACAGGAGCGGCAGTGTGTGCTGCAGCTCCTGTCACCTCCATGCAGCAGAGCTGGATGCGACGCTGGACCATCCTGGATTCCGCCGGACATGGAGGGCTTTTTCGGGCTGATTAAATTGGTGAACCAGGGTATATGTTTGTGTTTTTTATTTCTAATAAAGGATTTTTTTCTGGTGTGTGTGTGTTTATTTACTGTAATTTACAGATTAATCATGAAAGGAATCTCGGGGAGACGCCTGACATGATTAATCTAGGATTTAGTGGCAGCTATGGGCTGCCATTAACTCCTTATTACCCCGATTTGCCAAAGCACCAGGGCAAATCGGGAAGAGCCGGGTACAGTCCCAGAACTGTCGCATCTAATGTATGTGTGTGAAGCCACAGGAGCGAGGAACATCTCCTACCGGCGTCACTGCACCTTCCGTAGGATATGCGGAAGGAAGGAGATGGGCGGGATGTTTACATCCCACTCATCTCCGCCCCTCTGCTCCGATTGGCCGCCTGGCGTGTGACGTTGCTATGACGCCGCACGACCCGCCCCCTTAACAAGGAGGCGAGTCGCCGGCCAGAGCGACGGTCGCAGGACAGGTGAGTCCATGTGAAGCTGCCGTAGCGATAATGTTCGCTACGGCAGCTATCACAAGGAAATCGCTGATGCGACGGGGGCGGGTACTATCGCGCTCGGCATCGCAGCATCGGCCTGCGATGTCGCAGCGTGCAAAGTACCCCTTACAAAGGGGGTTTCTTGTGAAAAGAGCAGCCCAAACATGTTTCTTAAAAAAAAAAAAAACGGCTTCCTGCATTTAATTCATTGCAAATTATATTGGAAAAAGGTCATTGACAATAGTTTTTTATTTTACTAATTTTATCCTAAAGGAGTAAAACTTAATTGTGGGAATGTTTAGATTTATTGGTAGATACAAGAGCATAGGAAGCTGTTTAATCAGATGGATTTCTATGGTAAATCAGCATTTTATGGTGATTTGCTTAGAAAATTAATTTTTAGTTCATGCATCTGTTGCTAGATGGCCAGTATGTATAGAAAAGTAATAGTATTCATGAACAGAATTATCACAAAGATGCTGAAAATTTGCTGATAATGTCTTCAATTTTACTAATTTGAACGCCCTTCTGCTAGAGGTTGTGTTACGTTGTTGTTGTTATTATTGTTATTATTGATAATAATAGTAGTAATAATAATAATATTTATTAATAATTACAATAATTTGTTTTTAAGGTATGTGGATGATTTATGGCACTCTGTGTTTGATATATAATGTATTGAATCATCTGTTTTCTTTTTTTATAGAAAGAAAGATTGTAATGCAGATTTCTGTGGTTCAAGCGAAGGTTAAAAAAGCCATGGAAATAGTTTTCCATTATAAGTTTCCACATAACACGATATTTATGGTGTTACCGGTTAGGTACAATCTATACAATGTGACTTTTATGCCTAAATGTAGAGCTCCGGGGCCACACACTTTTTTGAATGTAATTATGTTTTGGATAATTGGGGGGAATAATAATGTGGAAAATCACACATATTATTTAAGGTTTTAATTTATTCATCAATTGAGTTTTTCTATTACGTTTTCTTCATATTTTTTATCTGTGAGGAGGATACAGCAGACATACATATATCTCATGATTGCTCTGCTGTAACAAGAATCGTCAGGTTTTGAACATGTCTCAGATGATTGCTAATGCAGATTTTGAGTTTTTTCGTAGATGGATCCAGATACCAAGATGCTGGTTGATTCTGCACTGGATATGCTGAGGTTACGCAACATGAGGTAATAAAAATCAAACCACTCGTTCCTCTCCCATCGGAATAGGAGAACGAGATGAAGATTTGCGATCACTGTGGTTTGTAGAGCAGAGGGGGGAAAGATAGTCAAAATGTGGATATAGGCAGCAGCCGGAGGAGATGCTCGCACAGGTGCAGACAACAAAGAAGCAGTGAATGGGCCTAGAGTTGAGAGTCCTTTACCAATGAAGACCAGTACCTCGGTGGCTCCTGTCACGTCCGTGACATTGGTCACTCCTTGTGTTTTTAAATCCCTACAGGAACAAGCAATTCAGCAAGGGACGGAGTGTGAGACGCAGGGCGCCGGCTGACTGAGGAAGGTCTGTGTATCAAGGGCGGTAAGCTTTCTCTGCCATGAGTGCTCTACTCAATAATGGCCCAGGTAACACATGTGACAAAGGTGTTGGGATGGACAAGATATGGGCGGCACCACTGCTTCAGTACCCAGGTGGCCAGACACTTCCAGTCTTGTAAGATGTGTGCTTATTAAGGTAGAAAAAAACTTTAAAGACCTCGCAGAAACACCCCCTCATCCGCTCTACTGCTCCGGTGATTGCAGATTAGTTATAAACATCTACCAAGAGTAGGTTTATATGAGTTTTGTGCGTGCTGTGTGAATTTCTTTTCAGGCCTGCTCTGAAACATATCCAGTATGGAAAACATTACTGCTGAAAAACTCATGGTGCTGGTGGTATGTAAGAATGGAGTTCCTAAAAAGTGGTAAAAGTAGATATTCTATAGCAGAGGTCATTATAGAGATCTTACAGTACCTGGGGATGCCCCTGATGAACCCCTGTCTGCCAATTTGAAGAGGGGAGAAACGTGTTGGGCTTCTTTCATGCTAAGTGTGACAAATATGCGTTTATTTTATTAATCTGAGTGTGAATTGTACAGTGGAGAGTCTGTGATTGGACAAGATCTCCTCATGACTTTACCTGGCATTATTATTATATTGATACAGTGGGTACATGTTATACATGTGAGATATTTAATTTCTTTTAGGGTTTGGTCCTTGAATTTGCTGTATCATATTGATTTAAGCTACCAAACAGCTATGTAAAATATAGAGTTTGAATATTTAATCTTTGGGAATGAATTGGATATATATATAATTGCATATTGACGCCTCTTTATCCCCTGTATCTCTCGGTTTCTCTATTTCCTCATTGATATTAGCAGCATGTATTAGCTTAGCAGTGTAGGGATAGGAAGGGTGAGCCGTCGGTGAGCGGGGGCGCCAATTCGCCTTATAGGGTGCCGACCTCCGCTGCGAGGTAGGAAGAGTTTAGGGCTATTGCCCCAATCCCTGCCCCCTCCTTTATTGGAATATCTAATTGTGTCTATAGTCACATGGGTGTATGTTGTTTGGAATTTTAATGATTATAACATAAAAATGTAACGATCCAGAAGATAATGGTGAATGCTGGCAAATCATGTAACAAATGTTCGTTTTCCTTTTTCTTAATAATTACATCTTTATATAAGATATTTTTGGTTTAGCACCTGGAACGTGATTATATTTCTCATAGATACTTCAGATACAGTGTGATATCCTGACCAGTGATGTACGAGCCTTATACAACTGCCTATATAGTGTGTTAAACATGTGTCTCCTCCAATTCCAGATCCTAAATCAGTGTCAGGAGCACGTGGTCTCCAGCCAGGAGACTGGGTGATCCTAAAATGACAAGTAAGAAAGAGCCATGAGTCAGAATCAGATGGGCCGATCCAGCTTTTCCCGACCACAGCAACTTCCATGAAGCTTGAGGGAAAACCCATCTGGAGACAGCAGCCGCTGTAAAGAGTCATCATACCAGCAGAATGAGGGTCACAACACACATAGTGCTGGATTATCTCACATAGAACCTTATGGAGAATTTCTAGATTGGGGATGAAACATGGGAAATAACCATGATAAGGGAACAATGGGTACAGGAACATTACACAAATAAGGGCTCATGGTAAGAAAAATATTATCTGACCTGAGCCAACCAATTATTTTAAGGGTTTAACCCTAGAACGCATACCTGGGGCCTCGCAGGCCTGCTAGGTCATTTGTTTTCTATGGTAGATTGAATTGCTTGTGCGTTCTAGGGTTAAGTGACTTTTTAAGGATAACATACACTTGTAGGTAACTGACACTGTCTTATTTGTTGGTATTTGATGCCGTAAAAGTGCTACTCTGTGTTACTGAAGATAATCGGATCCATGCGTAAAGGCCCCTTTACACACTGAGACTTTCTAGCGATCCCATCAGCGATCCCAACCTGGCCGGGATCGCTACAAAGTCTCTGGTGAGTCGCTGGTGAGCTGTCAAACAGGCAGACCTGGCCAACGACGCAACAGCGATCCGAACCTGCAGAACAACCTAGTTAGTCATTGGGGACGTTGTAAAGCAGCTTCTTGAAAGGGAAGTCGCTAACAAAGTCGCTGTAAAGTCCCCTATACACACTGAGACTTTATAGCGATCATGCTGCACAGCGGGAAACAAAAGACCAAAGAATGGTCCTGAACGATTTGTAGCGATCAGCAACTTCACAGCAGGGGCCAGGTCGCTGATGTGTTTCACACACTGCAATGTCGCTAGGGAGGTCGCTATTACGTCACAAAACCGGTGACGTTACAGCGATGTCATTTGCGATGTTGCAGTGTGTAAAGCCACCTTATGGGAAATCTTGTTGAAGACCTCCTGGTGGTAGATTATGGACCCGAGACAAGAAGAGATCCATTAGTGTTGTGATACAATCAGGTATATTCAGGTAGAAAAGTCTCGAAGACACGGACAGCACTCGGATATTGACTGAGAATCAGTCTTTCAGAAACGGTAATGCTAAAAGCTGCAGCAAAACAGTAAGAAGCTTATTCTTACAATTGCCTCAGGGTGGCTTTGCACGTTGCAACATCACACGTGCGATGTGAGTGGGGTCAAATCGAACGTGACGCACATCCGGTGTCACTTTCGACATCGTTGTGTGTAAATCCTAGTGATACGATTAACGAGCGCAAAAGCGTCGTTATCGTATCATCGAGAAATGGGGGGGGAGAGCCAGCACTGCTTATGAGTAGCATGCAGCAATGAAAAAGTAAAAAGTGTAATATTCACAAATTCATTCCTACTGTAACAATTCAATGAGATTTTTGGCAAATAATTGATCAATGATTTGAGCCCCCCATAAGGTCTCGTATAATGCGCAGGACCATATAGGAACTGCGAGTAGATGGGCAGTCCAGGTGCCAGCGTGTGCGGCAGAACCAATTGCAATTTCCTTCTGTTGCCATCAAAATTTATGTTGGTGCCTGTTCACATACAGCCACCGCCTCCTGTTCCATAGGCATTATTACTTAAGCACCACCTGCCTGGGGCTGTTCCGCCCTTCATCCATGTCTGCTGGTCTGGCACTGTGGGGGCTAGTTCTGACATTGTGCTGGTGTGTGTGGTTCTGCCGCACACGCTGGCACCTGGACTGCCCATCTACTCGCAGTTGTCAGCCCTTGCAGCATGGGAGCGATTCTGACACTTCTCAGGTAGGTGATGTTCCTATATGGTCCTGCGCATTATACGAGACCTTATGGTACGTTTGTATATTATAACTGTAGTGTAGGGACCCCCCTTATAGAGATTTGCCGTGACGGGGCAGGGGGGCTCAAATCATTGATCAATTATTTGCCAAAAATCTCATTGAATTGTTACAGTAGGAATGAATTTGTGAATATTACACTTTTTACTTTTTCATTGCTGCATGCCACTCATAAGCAGTGCTGGCTCTCCCCCCCATTTCTCGTTTACTGGTCAGGTGGTTGACTGCCACCGTGCCGTGCACGCCCAGTGTGGTTTGCAAATTCCTTCTGTTGCCATCAAAATTTATGTTGGTGCCTGTTCACATACAGCCACCGCCTCCTGTTCCATAGGCATTATTACTTAAGCACCACCTGCCTGGGGCTGTTCCGCCCTTCATCCATGTCTGCTGGTCTGGCACTGTGGGGGCTAGTTCTGACATTGTGCTGGTGTGTGTGGTTCTGCCGCACACGCTGGCACCTGGACTGCCCATCTACTCGCAGTTGTCAGCCCTTGCAGCATGGGAGCGGTTCTAACACTTCTCAGGTAGGTGATGTTCCTATATGGTCCTGCGCATTATACGAGACCTTATGGTACGTTTGTATATTATAACTGTAGTGTAGGGACCCCCCTTATAGAGATTTGCCGTGACGGGGCAGGGGGGCTCAAATCATTGATCAATTATTTGCCAAAAATCTCATTGAATTGTTACAGTAGGAATGAATTTGTGAATATTACACATTTTACTTTTTCATTGCTGCATGCCACTCATAAGCAGTGCTGGCTCTCCCCCCCATTTCTCGTTATCGTATCATCGGTGCAGGCTCCGACTTTTTCATAATTACGCTGCCGCGACAGGTACGATGCTGTTCCTTGTTCCTGCGGCAGCACACATTGCTGAGTGTAAAGCCGCAGGAGCGAGGAATATCTCCTTACCTGCCGCCGGCGGAAAATGGAAGGAAGGAGGTGGGCGGGATGTTTACATCCTGCTCATCTCCGCCCCTCTGCCGCTATTGGCCGCCTGCCGTGTGACGTCGCTATGACACCGCACGACCCGCCTGTGACGGGGGTGTTCAACAGAGCAAAGGATGGACGAGGCCGAGGGACGATCCAACAGGTTTATTAACAGGAATACAGGAACAGCACACGATTAGTCCACGTAAAACAGATTCGGAGGCCCTTCCCGACAATCCTCGGACCGGATAACAAAGCAATCGTCCTTACAGTAGTCCAAAGAGTTCCACACAATCCCACGGGCCGCCACACAGGCCTAGCTCCGTCCGTGTCCACAGCCACCCAGGCTGGGGCTCCTTCTCTTTCCAAGTTTCAGCTCACTCTGAAGTTACAAAAAGGGAAATGCATTGTCTGTGCTCCTTGACCAGCCCACCATGTTCAGGGGGTGGGGGTCACACATCCTATCATCAATGGTTTGGTCCATCACAGGGCTCCAATATGTCTGCCAGCCACAGTAGATGAAGGGATCCCCTGCTGTGCAGAACAATGACTATTCCTTCACTGGCCAATGCAATTACAGACTAGATACACAACTCTGGATAGAAGAGGACAGGCTATTTACATAATCACATTAGATGCCAAGACTACAATTGTATGAGAGAGACACATTGAGACCAGTAGCTCCCCCAAGAAAATACATGAATTACAACTAATACAACCAGGGAAATATACATATCATGACATAATATCACAGCATATACAGTTAGAGGGTAAATTACATCTTCACACCGCCCCCTTAGGAAGGAGGCGGGTCGCCGGCCAGAGCGACGGTCGCAGGGCAGGTGAGTGCATGTGAAGCTGGTGTAGCGATAATTTTCGCTACGCCAGCTATCACAAGATATCGTACCTGCGACGAGGGCGGGGACTATCGCGTGCGACATCGCAGCATCGGCTTGCGATGTCGCAACGTGCAAAGCCCGCCTCACTCTTTCTAATCGATTAATCTCAAAATCTGAGTAAGCTCTTCGGCATTAAATAGTCTGTTCTAAGGACTGGTTCGTTACCTATGCCTCTGTGAACTGTGTGTGTGGGATGTGATCAACTCTCTGATCAACAGTCTGTACCAGTGGGGGCAAAGGCTTAGCATTGCTTGTATAGCGGATAGCAAAACGGAAAAAAAAAGGTTGAAGTTAAAGCATTAGAGCTGATGTGTTAGAGGACTACGGTAGGGTCAGAAGGTTAATAAAGTATTTAGGGGGGACTGTTGAGGAGAGCCATAAGATGAAATACTTAATTAACCTCTGGACATAGAGCACTGTGAGAAGTGTGTTCAATTAAATCAATTCTCTATACATAAGCCAGTCACTCTTAAGAGGAAGCCAAGATGGCCCCCGATGACATCACAGACCAAACCATCAGCATGGATCCACCAGATGACGTCCCTCCCATCACCATGGTATTATCCGCTGAAGTCAGACCCGCCCATCAACAGCAACACGGATCTCCCCATTGGCTAGCCCATGAACTGTCCCACTAAATGGGCATATCTGAACTTGTGTACACCCCTAGCCTGTATCAAGAGGACGCATGCTCTGTACTCGCTCTGTTTGGTGCCATTTTTTACTGTGACCAAGAAGAGATTTCATATCCGACTGTGTCTGGGGTGAATTCTTTTACGCATGCACTTGGTCCATACCAATTCGGCCAGGCAGTAGGCAACTAGTGATCTCTGGTTAAGAGTTCACCTTAACACTGAACACTGAAGCGGGGCTCAGAATGAGGTTCTACCATTGCAGGCAGCAGTCCCAAGACAGCATAAGAGTCTATGCCCTGAGGCTACAAACAGCCGTAAAGACTCTAAAGTATGTCGACCCTATTAGTGAACAAGTAGAAAATAAATTTATGATGGAGCAATTCCTGCAAGGGTTACAGTCACCTGAGGATCGCAAGCAATTGCGCCTGTGGGTTTTAGAACATCCGGATGCCCCGTTTTCTTCCCTGAAAGACCGAGCCATCAAAGCCCTGCAACCCTCTGTTACCACAGATCCTGCCTCACCATCATGGCAAGAAAGCACAGTGGAGCCCCCTGCTGCCTCCATTTCAGAGGCCAAAAGACAGACAGCGACACCTGGGACTCCTGACCAGCTACACACTCAAGTCCAGCAACTGAGCAAAGACGTTGCCCTGATCCGGGAAACCCTACAGATGAAGCTAGAGTCCAAGCCCTCAGAGAGGATCCTGCTGGGCACCTGCCCAGCGGATGTCCCCTGGATGCGGAACCGGAGGACTATGCCATCAAAAGAGAGACCCAGTGATCGTTACACCACAGGAGGACAACCCATTTGCCGACGCTGCGACAAGGCTGGTCACATCGAATCTAGGTGTCCTTTAAACTGGCAATTACTGGGGCCAAGGGCTGAGCCCTAGGCATAAGACGACAAGGCCCAGCTGAGTGGCGTGACAGGTATGTGGGGGACTACAAACCCTATCCATTACCCTGGATGGGATCTCCACTACTGCCTTACTGGACACTGGTTCCCAGGTAACCATGATCCCTTATGTACTGTATAAAAGATTTTGGGCAGATGAGGACTTTACTTGTCCGGAGTCAGACCTCACCATTTATGCAGTAAATGGGTTACCAGTAGAACAACTTGGGTATAAAGAGGTAACCATAAAACTGGGGAGGGTGGAATTATGAGGTCAAGGACTTATTGTGGTTGCAACAGATGTAAATGAGAAGAATCCACAAATGATCCTAGTACTAATGTTATTGAAAACTGTCTAGGTGAAGTATTGTTTTTGCTCCAACAGATCGCTGAGACTGCCGGAATCGGGCAGCAGAGGGTCCTGCAGAAAGAGATCAAGGCCCTCGTGTGGAGGCAACAGGTACACCAGGCTGGTGGAGAAATTGGCAGTGTACGGGTAATGGATTCAAACCCCATTGTGTTACCCCCGAGGAGTGAAATGATGATATGGTGTCGGGCGGCAATAGGCCTCAGAGGGCAAGATTACCAAGCAGTGGTAGAGCCGTGTACTCAGAAAATTGGTCTACAATCCTGACAGCTCAGGGGGTGGTCAACGTGCTTAATGGGATGGTCCCCGTACGAGTGTTGAATTACGGGGACTAAGAAGCTAAATTGCCCAGGTACGTCACGGTTGCCAAATTATACAATGTCACTAACAACTCCATCCAGGCGTTGGGACCGTTGACCTCAGAGGCAGCAGATAACGGTACTCAGGGACAGTAATAAGACTGGTGTAAGCAGCTACATGTAGGCACCGATTCCACTCCCTCTCACCAGAAAAATGGAGATTATCAGGTAGTGCAGGAATACGGGCAAGTGTTCAGCAAGCATCCATTAGATTTTGGGAGGATTAAAGGGATACAACACCACATCCATATGGGAGCTCATCCACCCGTTAAGGAAAGATACAGACATGTACCTGTAGCTCATTATCAACATGCCAAGAAAATGCTATGGGACATAAAGAAGGTTCTGGGGTCAGGACCTTTGGGTGGTGGCTTGATGGGGGGAATGCTGTTGTAACGTTTAAGAAATGTGCCTCCCACAAGGGATGAATGTTAATGTGTTAATGATGTTTTTACTTGTTTAGAGGCCGTAGACGTGCTGGGATTTACCAAGGGGGAATTTGGCGCCCCTGTGACCTCAGGCACCACAGGGCATTGCACCCACTTAAGGTGTAATGTCTTCCTGAACTCCAAGGGACCAGCACCGGTATGCACAAGCCAGACCAAATTGCCCACCCCTGTCCAAGCCCAGGGGGAGGAGTCAGTTTGGGGGAGAAGAGTGGAAACAGGGAGTTGAGGGTTGGAGGTTGAACAGTGAGGAGCTCTCCTGGCATCCTCTGTGGACTATGAGGAGGAAAGTGAACGGTTGCCGGTGGAAGTCAGACAGGACTCCCGGAATCGTGTGTGCCAGGTGTAGAAACCTAGACCAGGGAGAAGTTCCAAACCCCTGGTAAATCTGCAAAGGGGAAGAGAAGGACAGAACGGAGTCTGCCTCACCAGAAGCCTGAGACCTAGCTGCAAGAGAGTGAGCCCGGGTAGAGAAGTGAGGAAGCCTACCCCAGAGAGGTTCCCTGCTGCAGGTGTGCAGGCTGGTATTAAGACCAGTGCAGGAAAGCGTCCCCCAAGAACCACAGGTCACAGGAACCAAATTACTTGAACACAAAGCGGGAAGAGTCTGCAGGGGAGAATAGTGGAGTCGGAACCCGAGGAGAGAGGGATCCTGAGGCCCACTTTGGTGAAGACTAGTCGCCAGGGCCCACCAACACTCCCAGTGAGTAAAAAGACTTTTAAACGACTTCCCTGTGTTGTTCCAGTGACTTTCGTGCACACACTTACACTGACTACTACTCTTATCCTCCACTGGGGCCACCCCTACCCACAGAGGGCTTACCAACCTGCTGCTCATAACACCGGCCCCAGCAGGAGTGAAACACAGCAGTGGTGGCCATTCCACCTGGTCACACTACCGTGGGTGTCGTCATAAACTTTTCCACTTAAAATATCTGCCTTTTATTGTGGAGCCACCCCAGGGCACGGAACCGGACACCGCCACCAGTGACCTGCTAAGCCCTGGACCCAGTGACTGCTACTTATTCCTGGGACTGCGCCCCCTAATAGCGCAGGGCGACACACCTAGTACTGCACATAAGCTCTTATACAAAAGAATAGGAGCAGTTCTGCAGTACTCAGCAGCAGTCACTACATATCTGCTGATCAGGAAGGGTGCTGCTGGTGTTGGACTCCCACCAATCTGATATCCTGCTTATTTTGTCCTTTTCTTGTCATTACACTATTGGGCTACATTGGCGCAGGTAAGTAGATAGTAACTAGTAACTACCTACCTGCCCTGCTGTCAGCCCCTCTCCCCGGCTCAGAGCGGTCATGTGACTGCTCCTGCCATGATTTTGCTGCTTTCTGTGATGTCACAATGACAAGATAGGAGCTTATGCTTGCCTTGTCGACAGGCATCACAGCCAACGTCATGTAGCCGCCCTGCTGAGTGGGTACACGGCGCCGGAGTCCCCGACCCCCTCCCCGCATCCTCCCCACATTCCATAGTGCAGGTGTCGCGGGCGGGGGCGCAGGCCACAGCCAGTGGGGAGCTTCTCGAGGCGATTGGATCCAGGATCGTGGCTGTGGCTCGAGTGGCAGCCGGATGTGGGACTCTTGCAGCAGCCCTTCGCCCACAACTTAATAAAGGGGGTATTTACAGGGAACGAATTTGTCAGTGATGCCACCCGTGGATTGCGGTGATAGTTTGGTGACACCGCCGCTGCCTTTATATGGAGCGGGGCAGCAGAATGGTATCCCCTCCACGGGTAAAGGAGGTGTTGTCCCGGGGCCCAGGTGTAGGTGAAGTGCAGTGCTGGGGCGCCGTCTGCAGGCTGGACCGGATGACACCGGTGTACTCACTGATGTTGAATAAACCACACAAAGTCCAAGTAGTAAACCAAGTGCCGGATACCGGTAGCCTCCGGAGGGGTGTACTCGGGTCCCGCACACCGGTTGACAAGACAGGGGCCCTTCCTCCTGCACTTCAGTGTTTTGTCTCGTGTGTTGACTAGTCCGCATAAAACGGGAAAGGTCTGCTCCCGGTGTCTTTGCTGTGGGAGCTGTTGTCCGAGAGATCTGACCCTTGGGATTTTTGCAGGCACTTGCAGACGCCCTATTCCCCACGTTGGGCTTCCGTCCCGCTCTATCTGGGCTCACTGGTGGGACAAAACGTGGAATCTTGTCCCCTGCTGGCTAATTGACAAGGGGCTTGAAGCTGTCCTCGCCCTAGGGTCCAGGCACCCCGACTGTGCACGGCCTCCGGACCGGATTCCCGCTGTCGGCACCGGCGGACTACAACCCTGCCCCGGTCCACTCAAGGTCTCCCACGACCGGATCTCCGTCGCCTGAGGCCCTGCTCTGCCGTCTGCCACCTAGTCATCTCAGGTAGTCCGGTAGTCCGGGAGCTACAACCCCCGACTACCACTTCACTCCTCTCACTTCCACTGTCCAGACTCATCTGCTATGTTCCCTCCCCTGACACCTCAGGACCCCTAGGTGAGCGACGCTATCTGTCTGGCCCCGTCCACTGGTGTGTCCCTATTGTACTGGGGGGGTGACTAGGCTTTGTGGCTGGTGTTTGTACTTGTGTGTGGGGTTGTGTTGGAAAGGCAAGGAGGAGGGGATCCTGCATCTTGAAGATGGATGCAGTCTCCTGTGACAACCTGGTTTTGTCACACTGCCCCTTGGTAAAACACAGCCCGTCCTCGGGCTGTCCAGCATCAGTATTTATTTTTCTGCAACTGTAAAAAGGCAAAAGAGATAAAATACATAACATATAACATAAAACGGTAAACATTTCATCCCTATATAGGGAGCCACTTTTCTTAAACGTTGCAAACTTGCCTTCTTCCTTCAACCCACCACCCAAAACACCTGAACCCCTGGTGCAACCGCTAGCTCTGGTGTCACACCACCCCGAGTTCCTTACAGTGTCTTTGGTGACTGGATTGAAGTCCCTTTTCCCACCAGTCCACCCCAAAGAGCTCCAAAGTTCCGGAACCCTCTGGCCTGGAGGTTAGCCACCGTTTTTTCTGGTGACTGGGCCTCAGCCGACTCTACAGCAGGCCCTTCCCCCAACCAGTTCTCTCCAGCAGGTTTTGCAGTCCTGGTTGTAGGGTAACAAGAAGGTAATTAGGGAGTATATACAATGACCAAAGAAAGTTTTTGGGTGGCCTTTGCCAGTCCTAAGGCCATGGTCCATTAGCAACAGGGGAAAAGCTGGGTTAACTGGGGAAGGAGGTAGCCAGGTTCCACTACCTTTTCACTATTCTATCAGACAATCAGGGGTGAGTGTGGAGGCCGGTATTATCTTCCCCACTACCAGGGTATACTGATCACCTTCCCAGGCATACCGGCTCCATTCTCCACACTGGTGGCAACATATGTTTGTTACTTCTGGTCCCGGACTTCTGTCGAGGGACCCTCTCTCCAGGGGAACCGGATACATCCGGGACCCGGCAGCTACCGGGGGGCCGCGCTGCGGCAGGGCCATCATGTCGGCAGGCTCTTCCGCTGCAGTAGCAATAACACATACCGGCTGTTCCGCAACCGGGATAATGGCGGCCGGGTGCTCCGTATCGGGGTACGGGCCCGGTGATGCGGCCTGGTCAGATCGGGCCGGGACGGACATCATCGGCGATGCAGACAGGCTTGTGGCCGGGTCTGATGTCATCAGCGGTGCTGGAGCAGTGGTATTGGTAAGGTCTGAGGTCCCAGTGACTGGGTCCTCCCCCGCAGATGGTACGGGTTCCGCTGCCACGGACTGCAACGGGTCGGTCGCGACTTTGGCCACGGGCAAGGGCGGTGAAGGAAGTGGCGTGGCGGACGGGAGCGGGCCGGGTCCCTCAGCCAGGCAGGCCAGTTCCTGGGGAACATACGGGCATGGGTCTCCACTTACCCAATCTTCAGAGGTCGTCTCCACTTCACGCGCCTGAATTGTTGCAGTCAGGTCTTTCATCTCCGACATCCACTTGGCCAGCATGAAGTGGGCTTGGGCCTGGATCCTCCAGCACATCCTCCCCGTCAGCTCCTCGATCCAATCAGCGGTTCCGGGGATGGGACAATCCAGACAATGTCTGCCAGGTGGCTGAGACATCTTGCTGCTGGTGTCCAGGAACGGGTTTCTGCAGAGTCCTGGCGTCCCTGCACTTTATCAGCACTGATCACATGCCACTCCCTCACCTTCCCCCTTGGTTTTCGGCAGCAATCACCGGCTGCGTTCACTGGAGATGGGCGGAGCTTCAGACTCGCGCTCTTTTCGGGGATGAAGAAGGTGAAGTTGTTGTTTTTGGCTCCAAAAATGGCGGGCAAGATGGCGGCGGTCCAAAAATGTCAGCATTTCAAGGGTTAACAGTCCAGAAAAAGGCGCACTTCACCCAGGTTAGTGGATGGGGGTAAGTATCCTGTTCATAACGCCAAGATTTGTCGCGGGCGGGGGCGCAGGCCACAGCCAGTGGGGAGCTTCTCGAGGCGCTTGGATCCGGGATCGTGGCTGTGGCTCGAGTGGCAGCCGGATCTGGGACTCTTGCAGCAGCCCGTCGCCCACAACTTAATAAAGGGGGTATTTACAGGGGAAGAGTTTGTCAGTGATGCCACCCGTGGGTTGCGGTGATAGTTTGGTGACACCGCCACTGCCTTTATATGGGACGCCCGGGGCTGATGGAGCGGACCAGCAGGATGGTATCCCCTCCACGGGTAAAGGAGGTGTTGTCCCGGGGCCCAGGTGTAGGTGAAGTGCAGTGCTGGGGCGCCGTCTGCAGGCTGGACCGGATGACACCGGTGTACTCACTGTTGTTGAATAAACCACACAAAGTCTAACTAGTAAACCAAGTGCCGGATACCGGTAGCCTCCGGAGGGGTGTGCTCTGGTCACGCACACCGGTTGACAGGACAGGTGCCCTTCCTCCTGCACTTCTATGTTTTGTCTCGTGTGTTGACTAGTCCGCATAAAACAGGAAAAGTCTGCTCCCGGTGTCTTTGCTGTGGGAGCTGTTGCCCGCGAGATCTGACCCTTGGGATTTTTGCAGGCACTTTCAGACGCCCTATCAACCGCATTGGGCTTCCGTCTCGCTCTATCTGGGCTCACCTGTGGGACAAAACGTGGAATCTTGTCCCCTGCTGGCTAATTGACAAGGTTCTTGAAGCTGTCCTCGCCCTAGGGTCTAGGCACCCCAACTGTGCACGGCCTCCGGACCGGATTCCCGCTGTCGGCACCGGTGAGCTACAACCCTGCCCCAGTCCACTTAAGGTCTCCCACGACCGGATCTCCGTCGCCTGTGGCCCTGCTCTGCCGTCTGCCGCCTAGTCATCTCAGGTAGTCCGGTAGTCCGGGAGCTACAACCCCCGACTACCACTTCACTCCTCTCACTTCCGCTGTCCAGACTCATCTGCTGTGTTCCCTCCCCTCACACCTCAGGACCCCTAGGTGGGCGTCACCATCTGCCTGGGCCCGTCCACTGGTGTGTCCCTATTGTACTGGGGGGGTGACTAGGCTATGTGGCTGGTATTTGTACCTGTGTGTGGGGTTGTGTTGGAAAGGCAAGGAGGAGGGGATCCTGCATCTTGAAGATGGATGCAGTCTCCTGTGACAACCTGGTTTTGCCAGGGCATCACACAGGGGTCTCGCTGACTGTACGCTGCATGCAGCCTCCATGCTGCTTGCGGCGCGCAGGCAGTGGCCCTGTGGCGCCCCTGACCTGGTGACCTGCCTCCTGAGAGGGTTTTGGGTGGGTTAACGGACTTGTGGGTGGAGGGTGGTGATGAATGGTACCTGGTGGTTTTATAATGTTTTAAATGTTTTAATGTTTTATGCATTTTAAAATGTTGTCTTGCAGCCCGAGGACGTGCTGGTGATAACTAAGGGGGAATGTGGCGCCCCTGACCTGGTCAGGCACCACTGAGTACTGCACCCATGCTGGGGGCAGTGCAATACAGGTAATCCAGAAGGCTGACCGAGGTGTGACTACACAGGCGCATAGTAATCAGGTCTCACACATGTACCTTTGGGAGGACTCCTGAGAGCTTCCAGGAGGGGGCGTGGCCTTCATGTCCACTCAAGGGGTGTGGTGGAGAGCCTGGTTGCTAGGTGGCGTAGGCGGGCACAAGGGGGAAAGAGAAAGGAGGAGGAACAAGCAGTCTGAAGCAGAGTGTAGAGGAGAGAGGAGCATGGAAGTGGAGCTCAGACAGGAGCAGAAGTGCAGAACCCCCGAGTGAGCCAGTTTAGTGTGCAGCTCAGGGAGAGCAGACGTGAGGAGCAGACCCTGGAGCTGTTGCAATCTAACAGCGCCCGCGCAGTGACTACTGACGGGGGAGATCGGTCACCTAGTAGTGCCACCCGAAATCCACCCAAGGCTAAAGAGAGAGCAAACGGGTGGCAGAGTAAGGGGACTGCTGGGGAGGTACCAGGCCCGCAAAGGGTAACAGATCCCGGTGCAGAGATAGATTCATCTTTCTTCTGTCAAACCTGCCTGAGGGGGCATTTCAAACCCTCAAGACGACACCACAGAGTCCGCAGCCACGTAGCAAAGAGAGGGCCCATAGTTCACAGGAGGCAAGCAGCCGGAGTGACCTGGTCCAGGCTACAAGCAAACGGGCCGAAACGAGGGGAGCAGCAACTTCCCTGGGTGACCCCCGTAGGGACTGCAAGTCGGGGTCATCACAAACAACAGAAGGGCTAGAGAAGGCGAGTCAGTAGCCACCCTCACAAGTCAGCCTGAAGGACACCTGGTTCCAGCCTGGTTCATCCCAGCTACGCCCAGGTTACTCACCCTGCCACCTAATGTGAGTAAAATCCCTGAAAGACATTCTGCTTGTGTTTGAGTCATTCTGCGCCTTGTGGTGCCACACACCTATACAAGGTCCTGGGGCTTGCCTCACTCTCGGGAGGCCACTACAATTGACTGCACCCACCATCAGCCCCAGGCATCCCTTAATCTGTAGTGGTGGTCACCCT
>NC_134361.1:115353768-115521268 GCF_048569485.1 Anomaloglossus baeobatrachus | reverse complement strand
GAGCGATGAGGAGTTCATTAAACCCCTCAAGACTTGGGATGTACCGGTACGTCCCAGGTCGTGTCTATCCCTTTAATGGAGGCTCATGCAGCGAGCCCGCATATTTCCCCACACGTCAGCTGATCTGATCAGCCGAAATGTGCAGCTAACAGTCACGGGTGGATCACATGTGATTTTTGTCCTGAAAGAAATTGCTTTCAGAAACGCATCAACAAAAATCACCATCTTAGCTTATCTTGTCTGGATTTTTCAAAAGTCAGGTGGCCATCTTTGCTTTTTTAAGGAATACTAGGCTTCCATAAATGGCAGGCAGGCAATCCTGCACCCAATGATCGAATCACAGTGAATCCATAAGGGTGCAAAGGCAGCCCTCTCACTCTGTAAATCATCTAGATGCTGATCATTATTAGGCTGGGGCCACACGGGGTTATGTGCGATCCTTGCATGACACACTGCTCATGCTGGCAGCACAGCGGGAGCCAAATGTAATGAGAGGGTCATTGCGACTGTGGTCCTATCGTGCTATTAGACCACAGCTGCGGGGGGGGGGGGCAGGTTTATCTCCCCATCTCCTCAGTAGCCGGCAATTGCGATTCTCGCACTGCTCGAGAGCAGTGCGATGGTTCTCCCGCCCCATAGACTTGAATGGGTCGAGTGGAACAGAATTGTGTTCCACTCGCAGCATGCTGCGACTGTTTTCTTGGTCCGATTAGGGCTAAGAAAATAATCGCTCATGGGAGCGAGCACATAGAGTAATATTGATCCGAGAGGAATGCGATTTTTTATCGCATTCCACTCGCACCCTTTTTCTCGCAGTGTGTCCTAGGCCTTAGCAAGGCAGTCAAACCTATAAACTAGCCTTACTGCTGTGTCATATAGCCGGCTGATCTCCACTACATATTACAGGTAGTAATCTCTATTTAACTCTTGGTTCCTCCTATCCCTTTTGATAGGGACATATCTCTGTTTATATGCTATAATGCTTGGGCCGAAATTGTGGTTGATATGCAATGCGTTCTTTTTGTCTGACTATGCATTGATTATGAAGATATAGACTGTACATTGGTCTGAGGTCTATCCCTGCTACAGATCTGACAACTAAGGAGTTTTGTGCAGAGAATGCAATAAAGCTTTCTATATTGATTGGATCTATGAACTCATATGTCTATGTGAGTCCATCTGGTTATAGACATTTTTCTTTATTATCTATAAATATATTTGCCTTATTCTGTCTGTCTGTCTTGCTCTAAAATGACATTACAGTGACAACCGTCGGCGCGCTAAAGAGCCTGCGACCAACGGCTCAGCTAACTGAACAGCCCGGGCCAACAGGATGATGCCGAACACTTTTCCCCGACTGCCCGGTGAGTGCTGCACCCCCGGGAGCCCACACCAACAACCCAACCGACACATACCCACTGCTCGCCTCCGCCACCCGCACACATTACCCCACTCGGCTCCCCCCCCCGCATGTATACACTGAACACGAACACACACACACAAACACACACCTGGATAGTCACCTGTCCCTACCCATGCAGTCCCCGGCACTGACGTCCTTAGCGCCATGGCCCCGCTCGGCTGCACCCCACCCGCGCACTCCGCCCCCCGCACACATTACCCCGCAGGATGGGGGCACATGTCAGGATGGTGGCTGCACCACGATAGGGACACATACCAGCATGGGCCACATCATAGGATCAGTATAATTTTTACTTAACTTTAGGCCTCTTTCACACGTCCGTGAAAACCACGCACGTTTTTCCACGGACGTGTCAGAGGTGCGTTTTGCCCTCCGTGAGCAGTGTTTATGGCCTACGTGTGATCTCCGTGTGTTATCCGTGATAACACTCGGAGAACGGGATCTTTCTGCTCACCTGTCCCTGGTGTCGCTGTCCGTGGTGCTGATCTTCGGCCTCCGGTCCTGCCGACTCCCCGCTGCTGCTGCTTCCGGCCACAGTGAAGTGAATATGCAATGAGCATAATGAGCGGCAGTCGGAAGCAAGTGACTGCAGCGGCAGAGACAGCAGTGCTGGTGAAGGTAAGTAAGGTTGTTTTTTATTTTCTCAAACACGTGTGTTTTCTCCGGCGCGTGTCACACGGAACACCTCCGTGTGGTCCGTATACGGGCCGTGTGACACCCGTGATGCCGGAGAAAAACGGAAATGTTGACGTGTGGAGCACACGGACACACGGTTCATGGCAGAACACGCACGTAAGCGCAGACCCATTGATTTTAATGGGTCTATGTTTGCCAGTGTCTCCGGTATGTGAGGAAAAGGACCAAACACGTACCGGAGACAAGGACGTGTGAAAGAGGCCTTACACTGTTAATGGCCTTCTTTCATTACAAGCCATGGACATCATTATACATTAGACTCATCTATTAAAACTGTTCCTTCTGTTGTATGTCATTTTAAAACCAATAAACAATTATAAAACTAAATTAAAACTAACCCATCCAGTCCATTCATTACATTATTCAATCTGCGACCTACATACACATTCTAGACTACCCGATAGGTTAGAATCGGGCCACCTTCTAGTATTCTATATATCCTTATGTTCAAGCTGCGCATTTTCACACACATTCTACAGAAGTGTTAAAGCATGTCACCTATGTCTAAATCTATTCTGTGAATTACTATGATAAATGGTTATTTAATCCAATAATGTCACCTCTGGCTATTGATATGCAGGGAGTTTGTTTTTGGTAATCATTTGAACCTGCCTGTTGTGTCCCATGAATGGGAACAACGTGTTGTATATAATTCTTGCATTGCATATTTTTCCTCCTATCAGGAAATTCCTTTATTGTTACTAGGTAGATTAGACTGTATGAAGTTTGTCCCTATGTACCTCCCTTAGTTGGCTTCTGTATAGAAAGCTCCTCCCTTCTCCTTCAGTTTAGTCTAGAGGAACCATTACTGAAGAGACATGTCTGCAACCCTGTACAGATTATTCCTTTTCACCTGCCT
The DNA here is from genome assembly GCF_048569485.1 of Anomaloglossus baeobatrachus. Taxonomy (NCBI): domain Eukaryota; kingdom Metazoa; phylum Chordata; class Amphibia; order Anura; family Aromobatidae; genus Anomaloglossus; species Anomaloglossus baeobatrachus. The sequence goes on along the minus strand of NC_134361.1, from coordinate 115,518,290 downwards.
TTACTTTGTACTTAATACAAGATTCAAGAAGAAAACTACAGCGTTTCTCCTTGTCTTCCTACAAGTCATCGTTGGGCTGAGTTAACACTATCTGTAGAAGCCGGTAGAGTGAGTAAAATCATACAGTTATCTAAGGGACTGATAATTAGAGCGGTTGGATTCATTGCTACCAGGAAGAGACAGAACGCTGCCAATAATTAATGTATCAATTGTTCATTCAATCTAAGAGTTGGAGGATCCTGTACAGGTATTTTTGTAATGTTTTTATTATCACAGTGGTGTTTATTTCCCAATTAATTGTACAATAAAGACATCTATTTTTCATCTTATATGGACGGTTCATCGTACCTTTTTTCCCTCTCTTTTGTAACTTATGTTATATGATTTGTCCTTTAATATAGTCCCTGACGCTCCACATGAGCATTTTTATGACTATACTTTATATGATGATATTAAAAAAAACATACAGGGTTAGTCATGTGGAAATTTTTTTTTTAACTTATGAAGGTAAAAATGTGAATCGATTAGCTGCAGGCAGTGACGTTTGTGACGTTTGCAGTAGACTTTAGCATACATTACAAAGACCTCCATATAAACTACCTATTAAAGTGCAACAATTAAAGGGAACCTGACAAGAAACACATGAATCGGACATTGGCGGTGTACGATGTTTAACTCTAAATTGCTGCAGCAGCATTTCAGAGGTAAATTCGGAAAGCTGCTGGGGATGTTTTTTGTATGACGAGTCTGAGGCATGTGCCCTGTGATTTCTTCTCACCCCACTCCCCTACACAGGCAGATCTCTCTATGAATGTATCTAGCTAGGAGTGGTCCCCACATAGCTTCTCATAAGCCAGATCAGATACCCACACTTTGCACTGACAAGGGGCAATCACCCTGAAACACTGTCTGTAAATTGGGATTCTGATCTGGTATATATCCTAGGTCATATGAAAAGGCTTGTTAAAAGGCCAATTTTGACTTTTAGGATTGCTGTTTCCAATAGGTGGCGCTAGAGTTTGTCTCCTTTCCTGGAGAGACAATTTGTCTAGCTAGGAGTGCAAGACGGGAAGAACCAAAAGGGACTGGCCTCTGCCTACTCATTCGAAACCCATAGTCCCAGCCGTTTTTTCAATGTGTGTGTTTTACGTGCTTCTGCATTATAGAGCCAAAACGTGCACATCTGTAATAGGCATCTAGTGTATGCTTCATGCTGGCTGTGGTTTGTGCAGCATTGATCTTCTGCCAGGTTCCCTTTAAGTCTGAGACAAATGTTAAAATTAACAGCAATGTGCATTTGTTTGCATAAAATGGCTTTTAGATCCAGCACCCAATTGTCATGCACGGTTCTCATCCATAAAACTGAGAAGAGTAGTGCATAATTATATTTTTTTTCCTCAAAGACCTTAGGTCTATGAAAAAGAAAATGTTCATATCCACTTACACATAGATGGAGCTCAGCTGAGCATATCTTTTGTCAGTGTGCTGTCCATGTGCACAATACACTGCACACAGACCATTGTTAAAAGAATAAAGACTGTTACGCATCACTTGAGATTTTTTTTTTCTTATACTGTACCTTTAAAACTAACAAACATACAGATAATCCATCTGCTCTCATATCGCCTGAGGCACAAAATGTGCAGGAGGAGGTGGTGCCGCAATGTAGCTCACTTGGTGGATGTGGCCAGGATTTACCGGGTTATGAATCCGGGGTGAACTGCTGAAAGGAGGGCTTATAGGATGCCAGGGTCCTACATAGTGATACGTAGGCACAACAGACACACATGAATCAAAGCCACTTATAGGAGGTTGGTTATATGGCTCAGGAACAAAGGGGTAATATACTGGTCCCGGTGATGGAGGCAGAGATTCCACATTCGGAAACTGACCTAAGATTAAAGAAACTTGTGTTAACAGATTCTTATAAGAAAATCTAGTGCTTATGTAATAGGTCTATAAAATTATTAGAGGAAAGATGAATTTACACAACCCTATCATACAGTCCGTGTTTGCTCATCCACAGGTACTCTGATCTTAAAGATCAGAAGACAGAAGACAACCGCCCAAACTGCAAATAAAGTTTTTGCATAGAGTCGGTTTTCAATCTGAGAAAAGAGCATTATTCTGACGCCCTCACCGATTCACTCACACATAAAAACTTAATTCAAGACTTACACTTAACAAAACTGATAACTTCAAGTATCAACATTTTTCTAAAACTGACCGGTAAATGATCTTTTAATATAAACTGTAGACAATCTATGTATTTTGGAGTTCGTCAAATTCCTTCCGCAGACATCTCAAACATGGAAAGGAACACAAGCTTTATAGGTCAGGACCCAAAGAGCTCAAAAATACCAATCCCATGATCAGGAGGAGAGGAACAAGGAACAATATAAAATATTATATATAATGTTCATACAGAGATTTATACAAAATATAACAGTACATCTATACAATATATTTTTGTATACGTTTTTTACATCTAATATGTATTCCCAGTGTATACCAAAAGTGAGTACACCCTCACTTTTGTAAATATTTTATTAAATCTATTCATGGGACTACCCCAAGATAGGACCCTTTGAAGCAATGTAGACAGTGTACAACTTGTATAACAATGTACATATGGTGTGGCATCTAAATAATGTCTATCCATTAACGTCAAAACCGCTAGCAACAAAAGTGATTACACCCTTAAGTGAAAAAGGCCAAATTTTTGCCACGTGTCAATATTTTGTGTGGCCACCATTATTCTCAAGCATTGCCTTAACGCTCTTAGGCATGGAGTTCACAAGAGCCGCTGGATCCTCTTTCATCTTCCATGGCAACACCACAGAGCTGGTGGATGTTAGAGACCTTACACTCCTCCACCTTCCATTTGAGGAGGCCCCACAGATGCTCAATAGGGTTTAGGTCTGCAGACAAGCTTGGCCAGTCCAGCACCTTTACCCTCAGTTTATAATTTTTTAGCAAGGCAGTGGTCATCTTGGAGGTGTGTTTGGGGTTGTTAGGTTGCAATATTGCCTTGTGGCCCAGTTTATGCAGGGAGGAGATCCTGGTCTGCTTCAGTATGTCACAGTACATGTTGGCCTTCATGCTTTCCACAAACTAGTTCCCCACAGCTGGTAGCACTCATGCAGCCCCAAACCATGACACTCCCACCACCATGCTTGACACTAAACAAGACACTTGTCTTTGGACTTCTCACCAGGTTGCCACTTCACATGCTTGACACCATCTGAAACAAATAACTATCTTGCCATGCAGACTAATTTGATGCAGTGTGCCATGTGTGGTCTGAGCACTGACAAGCTGACCCCCACCCCTGTAACCTCTGCAGTAATGCTGGCAGCACTCATACATCTATTTTGAAAAGAATCTCTGGATATGACGCTGGACACATACGCAACCTCTATGCTCAACCATGGTGAGGTATGTTTAAAGTGCAACCTGTCTTGTTAAACCACTGTATGGTCTTGGCCACTGTGCTGCACTCAGTTTCAGGGTGCTGGCAATCTTATAGCCTATTCCATTTTTATGTATGGCATCAATTCTTTAATTTAGAGATCTTCAGAGAATTCTGTGCCATGTTGAACTTCCAGTGACCAGTATTTGGGTGTGTGAGCGATAACCCCAACTTAACACACCCGCTTCCCATTCACACCTGAGACCTTGTAACACTAATGAGTCACATGACAAAGGGGAGGGAAAATGGCTAATTGAGTACAATTAACAGTTTTCACTTACGGGTGTACTCATGTTTGTTGAAAATGGTTTAGACATAAATGGCTGTGTGCAACTTATTTAGAGGCCACACCAAATTTACAGCTATACAATATGTACGACTACTCTACATTGTATCAAAGTGTAAATATTTTATATCTTCTCATGGGACAACACTGAAGACATGACAAAAATGTGAGGGGTGTACACGAATTCTGAACTGTATTATTGCAATGCAACTACATAGAATCGCAATAAATTAAAATCTGCATGAAAGAACTAATGGCAAGTTGTTTCAGTACACTTATTTAACCCATCAGTTTCAGGATGAAAAGAGCCCATTTTACAAGTAAAATTGTATTCTGTCAATGAGTTTACAACATCTATCGGGAGTGTTTTGCAGGTACCGTATTTTTCGCTTTATAAGACGCACTTTTGTTCCCCCAAATTTTGGGGGAAAGTAGGGGGTGCGTCTTATAATCCGAATATACGGGGGGGGGGGTGTATGTGTATATAATATATATATATATATATAATATGTATATATTAATATATATTATATACACACACACACACACACACACACACACACATATACACATATGTATATATACATACACACACTGCAGGGTCCAGGGGAGGTCGGGGCAGCTCTTGAGAGGTGCTGGGGGCTGGTCAAAGCTGCAGGAGGGATCCTTTGATCTTCTGCTCCCGCTCATAATATGCACTGCCGCTGTCCATCACCGTGGTGCTGAAACCGCACCGCGGCAATGGGCTGGGGCAGCGGCGCATATTATATCTGCCTGCGCCCCCCTTTGATGGCACATGATCCCCTCTGTGTTAGATATGGCCCCCATACTGCTGCCCATAGTAATATAAAAAAAGCTTTACTTACCTCCAGCGCTGATCTCCCGGTGTCTCTGCTGCCGCTGTCATCAGGCACGCAGAGATGATATCACTCTGCTGTGCCAATCACATGACCAGCACCGAGAACCAAGGTGGAAAGAAAAGTGGAAAAGGAGCAGCAGCATGGAGGGAGACACGAGAACGGACAGCGCTGAGAAGGTAAGGAAAGAGTGTTTTATTTTACTATGGACAGCAGTATGGGGGCCATATCTAACACGGGGGGGTGTGCCATCTATAGGGGCCATGGGCAGCACACATGGGGGCCATATCAAACACAGGGGAGGTGTGCCATCTATAGGAGCCATGGGCAGCACAGGGGGACGTGTGCCATACATAGGGGGCCATGGGCAGCACAGGGGGACGTGTGCCATCCATAGGGGGCCATGGGCAGCACAGGGGGACGTGTGCCATCCATAGGAGACCTGTGGCAGCTGTAGGAAACGTGTGCCATCCATAGGAGACCTGTGCCAGCTGTAGGAGGCGTGTTCCATCTATAGGAGGCATGTGCCATCTATAGGAGACCTGTGCCAGCAGTAGGGGATGTGTGCCAGCAATAGGAGAATTGTGCCAGGCTGCGTGCAATAGGGGCCGTGTGCCAGCACAGGGGGACATGTGTCATAAATAGGGGACATGTGCCAGCAATAGGGGGATGTGTGTCATCAATGGCGGACATGTGGCATCACTGGGGGGACGTGTCCCAGCACAAGGGGGCTATATTCAATATAAGAGGGCCATATCCAGATTAAGGGGGCAAATTTTAGGATGGGGGGCTATGAGGGACATATACCCTATATGAATTGTTAGACAGACACTGGCATTATAAGATGGACCCCATTTAACATTTAAAAAAAAATGTCTTTTTCCTTCACCAAATTTGGGGTTGTGTCTTATAATCAGGTGCGTCTTATAAAGCGAAAAATACGGTATATGTTCAATAAAAGTTAATTGCTATAATTCTTTTTATGTTTTTTATTTTGTTTAATGGTCAATAAAACACTCACACTTAAAATGTGCCTGATGATAAATCTGTGTTGGATCATTTGCTCCATCGATAATTGAGTGGTTCTACATACATTATATATTTTATTACCCTAAAAAGGGTAATAGGTCTCGGGGTAATGTTATGTCCTAAAATAGTAAACCTTAATCTGTCATTAGAAATATCATCAAGCCTGAGATGAGACACTGTGGGTATGTTTTCTCCCAAAAGCATTTTTCTTTATTACGCGATTGTATCCTAATATCGGCATCGATAGAGATTATTTTTAATTCGCCAGGGGACAAAGCCACTTTGGAAATTATCAAACTGTAAATAACTTGACATATACATTTTAAAATGTTTAACTACTTAACGATAAAGGACATGCTATGCACACCATACGCAGTTTCCTTGCGTTTGTTGCAGGCTGCATCCAAGAGTTGCAGGTGGAGCAGCGCTCTTACGTCGCCTCAACCTTTTAAATGTTGCTGTCAATCATTGACAGTTGCATTCGTGACGCCCTGGCCTATCAGGTCGTCACAGGATATTGTGCAATCTGACCTTCTGCACAGTATCCGCATCCTCCTTGGTTACGGATCCCTGTTCTTCGGTGTTGCTAAGATCAGAGCAAGTCAAAACCCTAGGAACACTTTGCACCACACACACACCATTGGGGGGCCTGAAGGGAATAGGGCCTCCCACTTGGGGGGTTGGTAGGGGAAATTGAAAAGTGACAGGAGAACTGAAAAAGGAGTGGAAGGAGTAGGGGTGCGGAGTGGTGACTCTCAGAGGGAGAGGTCACCGGTTTGGAGCAGGGCTCCTGAAGACTACTAGGTGGCAGACATTGGTCTGGGCCTGGTAGGAGCTGGAACCCCGGTCACAGGAGGATGGACTGCCGAGGAGGGCAGCCGGCGGCCTTAAGCCATCTCCGGGCAGGGGTCAGGGCACGACAAAGTACGCGGACCCTAGGCCGGGAAGTAGCTTCAAGCAACCTGGTAATTTACCCGACGGGGGTGAAGTCTTCAAGATTCATCCCTCACCCGCTCCAAAATCGGGGTACTAGCGCAACGAGGGGATAGGACTTTTCCCAAAACACAGTCCATCAAATACCAAGCGTGAACCATGAGAGCAAGCTCACTCCGTTAGCCATACGGGTGAGTGGGACCCGATTAGTTCCACACTATAGGGTCCAAACCGTGAACAAGGTGCCACGGAAAAGGCCACAGGCTAACAAGCAACACCAAGGGCACAGATCCAATCATGCTCCCTCCTTGCTGCAGCGGTGCTCAGAATTCTGGTTTACAAGCTGTCGGTGTCAGTATTCTTCGACTGCGTGAGTACGCAGAAACCCTTTCCTTTCCCAACGGCACCCCTTCACTGCCATCACTGGGCCCCGGGCACAACCCCCTACCCACGGAGGGGTTAAACACCTTGCTGCCTTACCACCGCCACTGGGCTCCCGAACAGCAGCGGTGGTACGCCACCTTACCATGCACCGTGGGTGGCGTCACAAACTTCTAACCCCCCTGTACATATTCTCCCCTTTTAAACTCTAGTGTCCGCACGACCCCCGGGTCCGGAAACCCCTCGAGCCACCGTGGTTTCGAATCCAAGCGGTTCGGCCGCTGACACGGGGGCGGTACACATTTAACACGTGCTGGCAGGTAAGGCGAGCTATTCTGACTCCTTATTGGAAAACCAGCGACACAATCTCAGGACAGACGTGTTATGACTGCCCAGGGTTCAGCTAATGACCCCTGTGTTTGTCATCTCAGCACTCCTATGAAAGCCATCCATGGCAGTTGTCATAGGAGACAGATTTCTTCTATATACAGCAATGCTGTGGTATTGCTATACATAGAACAAGTGATCAGACTATTGCTGGTTCAAGTCTCCGAAGGGGACTAGTAAATACAGTATAAATAATCAACCAAAGAAACCCTCACATGTGTGCATGACACTCAGAAATTCTAAATCAACAGCGAAAATTGTCCCAAAATTCAAGACAATAAAAAGTGATTCATGCTAAAAGATATATGCTTTATTATTGAATTAAAATATTTTTTTAAAAAATATAAAAAACAGAATTGCTTCTGAGAGGGACCAGAGAAAATACCCAGAATATAGAAATTGTACACAAGTCTGTAGGAAAGGTAAAATTAGCAGCAACAAATAGATGGATAGTGTGCAATAAAGGTCTTACACCATATAGTCTGTTATATAAATTAGTTAAAAAATATCAGTTCTTATAAGAAAGACCACATAGAAAATGTGAGATATAATCATTGCACACACCAAATAAATCTACCATCCATTTATTGCTGTGAATTGCACATGCCCTGGTAAATGTAAACACTATACTCGTGCTGCTATTACATAAATTATACAGACACAGAACTGAGCGCAACAAAACTAGCTGCCAGGGAAGATATAAAGTGCACAGAAACTATCAAAATTACATTAGAGTAAACCTCTCCTGTTGTACAAAAAACCCAAGGTTATATATTTACCTAAATAGGTGACCGTACTGAGCCTGGGTTTGGGTGAGCAGGTCCCTCCACCCCAACGCCGTTTCGCCCTTGCTTCTTCCGGGGGCGAAACGGCGAAGACTATTTAGGTAAATATATAACCTTGGGTTATTTGTACAACAGGAGAGGTTTACTCCAATGTAATTTTGATAGTTTCTGTGCACTTTATATCTTCCCTGGCAGCTAGTTTTGTTGCGCTCAGTTCTCTGTGTCTGTATAATTTATGTAATAGCAGCACGAGTATAGTGTTTACATTTACCAGGGCATGTGCAATTCACAGCAATAAATGGATGGTAGATTTATTTGGTGTGTGCAATGATTATATCTCACATTTTCTATGTGGTCTTTCTTATAAGAACTGATATTTTTTAACTAATTTATATAACATACTATATGGTGCAAGACCTTTATTGCACACTATCCATCTATTTGTTGCTGCTAATTTTACCTTTCCTACAGACTTGTGTACAATTTCTATATTCTATGTATTTTCTCTGGTCCCTCTCAGGAGCAATTCTCTGTTTTTTATATTTTTAAAAAAAATATTTTAATTCAATAATAAAGCATATATCTTTTAGCATGAATCGCTTTTTATTGTCTTGAATTTTGGGACAATTTTCGCTGTTGATTTTAAATACAGTACAAAGTAGAAAAAAAAATGTTAAAAGTATGAAAAGATTAACTAAACAGATTAAATCCCCCCCCCCCCCTTTACAACAATAAAAATTGAGGACAACCCCCCCCCCCCAAAAAAACAAACATTGTTATCACTGCAATCATAAAAGTCAGATCTATGAAAATATAAAATTAATCAAATTGGTAAATAGCATATTGAGGAAAGAATAAAATGAAACATAATTGCAGTTTTTCAGCTGCTGCCACAGAAAAAAAAAAATGAAAAACAGGAGATCCAAACACATACACCAAAATAATATCAATAAAAACATCAGCTCGGGGTGCAAAAATAAGGAGGGGGGGGGGGAAATCTCAGCCCCAATTTCAAAAAATTTAAAACGGGACGGCTCTCGGAAAGTCGTGACAAGCAAGATTTTTTTTCCTTCAAAATTTCAGAATATTTTTTTCACTACTTAAATAAAACAAACTATACATGTCTGGTATCTACATAATCTTATTGACCTGGAAATTATACTGCCAGGTTGGTTTTATAGACAAATGAATACTAAATAAAAAGCAATTGCAGATTTTTTCTTTATTTTGTTTTTTAAACACATTATGCCACACTTGTAATTTTTTCCCTCCTTACTATTACATCATATGATAGAATGAATGAAAAGTACAACTCATCCTACAAAAAGTCCTCACACCAGAGCTATATCTACAGCAAATTTAAAAAAAAAAAAGAGTTATGGCTTTTGGAATAAGGGGATAAAGAAAAAAAAAAAAAAAAAGCACAAAAATGAAAAATTGCCCTGTCCTTAAGGGGTTAAAGGGAATCTATCAGCAGGTTTTGCTACCTCATCTGAGAGCAGCATGATCTTGTTAAAAAGACCCTGAATCAAACAATGTATCACTTAGAACCACTGCATCCCATAATCTCACACAAAGTTTTTAAATTTAACAATCCAGCAGAGCCAAAAAAGCTGCATGCTAGCGTACAAGGCTCGCCATATACAATGTCTAGACAGAGAGCTGCTAATCAAAGCAGGGGGTGTGACGGACTAGCTGACCTAGGATAGCAATGATAATGTCCTGAAGCTAAAACAAACATTGCAGGTAAACTACAGCACATCGCTGAAATTTGTGTTAACCCCTACAGCATGCTGTCATAGCAAAAACCTGCTGACACATTCCCTTTAAAAAGTTCAGCTGTTATTCTCTGAATCATAAAAGATTTATAGATCAAGAAAAAAAAAAGTCTTAGACTGAGAAAAATTCAAAAAGAAAACTTAAGTCCGATGTAGCAGAGCTGAAAGAGTTGTGGGACCTAGTGTGGATTACAATGGACCTGCAGGGGTGTTTAGGGATTTTAAACAAGTGGTGAAAGAGGGTGATTTTTTTTGTCTTTTATTCCAAATAAAGGATTTTTTGGGGGTATGTGTTTATTTTCTTTAACTTACAGATTAGTCATGGGGGTTGTGTCTCAGATGCCTGCCATGATTAACCTAGGACTTGGTGGCAGCTATGGGCTGCCGTTAACTCCTTATTACCCAGACTGCCACCTCACCAGCGTAATTCGGGATGAGCCAGGTACAGTCCTGGGACTGTCGCATCTAATGGATGCGGCAATTCCAGGCAGCTGCTGGCTGATATTTTAGGCTGGGGAACTCCCCATAACGTGGGGCTCCAAGTCCAAAAATCATAATGGATGTTTGAGTATAAAGTATCGACATCATGGGTTAAAAAGCAAAAAGCTCGGGGAAGGGATAAATGTTTGGGTTCAAAAATTAAGTGTGTGGAATCATGAAAGAAAGAAAAAAAATAAATAAAATGAGTATCAGGTAACGGAATAATGGAAAATAACCGGGTGACCAGGGGGATTGATGGGATTGTTATGAATTATAAAAAAAGAAAAAAAAGAAATACAACTATGCCTGTTTGGTACCTGTGTAATCATACAGACTTGTAGAATCAAATCAATAGGTCATTGTTTTCCCATAAAACAGACTCTGTAAATTAAAAAAAAAATAAATAAAAAAATTTAAAAAAATAAGATTAATTGCGCTCTTTTTGTAATTTCACTGCACCTGGAATTTTGTTTCCTATCTTACAGCACAACAAATGATAGCATGCATGGTGACATTAAAAATTACAACTCACTCAAAAAAAAAAAAAAAAAAAAAAAAAAAAAAAAACAGGCCCTCATATGTTGACATGGATGGGAAAAAAAAGGTACGGCTCTTGGAAGAAGGGGAGAGAGAAAAAAACAAAAAAAAAACAAAACATAGAAAATGGCCTTGGCAGGAAGAAGTTAACGATGACCCTTGTCAAAGACATTTTTATCTTTATTTAAAACCAGTGTATTATTTTGAGTTGGATATTTGACTTTTTGAATTCTAAAAAACCATGGGTATTTCTATCTTGAGGTTTAGAGCCTTTCTCTGTTAACCCTGAACTATTATTTGTGTTGATTTGAGGCTTGTTTTTTTTAATAACAAAAGGAAAGGTCATATCTTCTGTATTATTTGGTTATAATTTTTATTATGAATTTTTTTTTAATGTGAACACAGCTCCGCCACTTTCGGCCATGTTTTTTCCGTTTCCTATATAAGTCAGTCCTTGGTTACCCCTCTCCACACACAGCAGTTTTTAATTGCAATGAGATGACAGTTAGGGTCACAGAGCTTGGGACCCGGATATAAAGATATACCTTGGCGAGGTATTGGGGCTCTGTTACATTGATCAATGCGATTGATAAATATCTCTTTTTTCCAAATATTCTTGGCAGGTGTGCATATCATTATTCAGGTTTTCACTTTCCAGTTAGCAAATTGCATTTTTCAGCATGCTTATAGCATTATACTATTATCAAATTAGTAGATGTGCAGCCTTCATCTTTATTGATTACCTCATTATGAGTGTTACAAGGCCAGCTATGAATATTACCTTTACAGTTACCCTCATGAATTTGTGAGAATATTCACATTAATTTAATCTGATGGTGACAGCCCTATCAAAAATTTCCGTAAGCAGTCAGTTTATCAATATTAGAGAACGTATTGATAAAGGCTATTGATGATATTTTTTCTTTTACAAATCAATGACAATCAAATCCACTGAGCATTCCAAGAGGTATTGGTAAAAATAGGTTCACCTTCATAAGGTGATACAAAGGACAATCGTTAACCTGTAAGATTAGGATAGACTTTAACCATCATCACTATTAATATAAGGATTCTTAAAAACTACTAAGAAATATTTGGCATGTGCAGGTTTGTAAACCCTAGGTCACATAATAAATGACAAATTGACTCTGCGTTCACTTTATTTAATTCAAAAATTATATATCAGTTGTACTTACCCCCAGTTTCTAGTGTCACAGGCCGGCTCTCATTGTAAACGGTCGGCACAGATTGGTCAACGAGGGGAACAGGCTCTGGAAACCCTTGGTATGGCTCAACATGTGGTGGAGTTGGTACCTGTTGCACATAAACCATAGGGTGCCAAAAGCTCTGATGATAGCACTAAGAATGCAAAAAAAAACAAACAAAAAACTATAAATTTAATAAAAAATATATAATTTAACTTTCAAGTATCAGAATTTTTTACACTTTGTGTTCACAGCTTAGGTGTAAAGGGAACCAGTCATGTCGGATAATGCTATTAGCTTATTGGATTGAAAGCCGGCTCTACAGTGAATCAGTGCAGAGCGAGCTGTCAGCGTCCGGGGAGTGCTTATAACCATGGCTCCCAGTGCTGCGAGTGGTGACTCTAGCTACGCCAGTAGGCCTGTATGACTGAAAGCCAGTGGCTCTTGGGAGAAAAATATAGTTCATTTTCTCCAGAATGTGTCACTTTCAGTACGGCAGCCATGCACCTCCATAACACTATTAACTTGCAGATTAACACTACAGCTGCAGGGTAATACTGTTATCTGACCTAACACATTACCTTTAAAAAGGGGTTTCCAGGCTTGGGGCACAAGTAATTGCAGATGGTGAATCCTTACAGCATACAGTATTCTACGCTTGCATAGATGCAGTCATGTGCCAAATAGACGTGCACAGCCTCGCCCAACATAAGTTAATTGAGCAAGGTAGGACACGAGTGTATTGTGGCTGTATGTATGCAAATAACATACTTGTGTTCGTATGTCCGCTCACTCCTGGCACCGGAGAATCCGGACATTGCGCAGTACACGCTGTAAGGATTCCAAAGTCTTCAATAGAAAAGTGAAAGAGTAACTGCAGACTTGTGCCCCAAACCTGGACCACCCTTTTATTACATCGACAGGCTGCACATTTTAATAAGCAAAACTTGCTTGTTTTTATAAGCATTATCCTATCCAACAATATCTATTAAGAGGGAAATAATCCTTTAACCCCTTGCATTTTCCATCTAGCCTGCCTAGAATTGAGACGTTTAGCAAACTCGAGATATGACAGGTTTTTATGGTCTGTGATTACAGTAAGGCTATGTGCGCACAGTGCGTTTTTGCAGTGTTTTCCGGGTGCGTTTTTGGGCTCAAAACTGCATGACTTTGCTTTCCCAGCAAAGTCTGAGTTTTCATTTTTGCTGTCCGCACACAACTTTTTTTTAAGCTGCGTTTTTGAGCTTTTAAAAAGAAGAAAAAAAAAAAAAAATGGACATGTCAATTCTTTGCTACGTTTTTCTGAGTTTTCTCCCCATGCAATGCATTTGGAAAAACACAGATCAAAACCGCAGCAAAAACGCTGCCGCGGATACGTTTATATGCGATTTTAGCGGCCAAAACACACAAAAACGCAGCGTAAAAAAAATGCTGTGTGCGCACATCACCTAATAGGATGCACTGCCCCTCCAGCTAATGACACCATTCCTCGAAAGCCAAAAGTTCTCTATTGCCAACATCAGTTTCTCTCGGCTGTAGACAATTTCTTGGAAAAGAAAGCAGATGGATGCCATTCACCAGGAGACTGACCTTGTGACAACACAGCTCCAACTTCCACCTCTGATGCATCAACCTCTATGATAAAAGGTTGTGAAACATCAGACTGAGTAAAGTTGCTGAGGAAAAATATCTGTTTGAAAGAGAAAAAAGCCTGCTGGGTGGAATCCGACCATTTAGAGAAATCAGACCCCTTTTTTGTCATGTCAGTGAGAGGTTTTATAGTTACCAATTCTGAATAAATTTACAGTAGAAATTGGCAAACCCTAGAAAGCGCTTTAACACCTTCATGTTCTCTGGACGATCAGTCAAGTAATGGACAGAGTGTCTGGATCCATCCGAAAACCCGAAACTGACAACAGGTACCCCCAAAATTGCACCTCTGGACAGTGAAACACTTCTTCAGTTTCGCATACAGTTTGTTATCTCTTAAGATCTGTAATACCTGGTTTACAGGAACCTGGTGTGTCTCCATATCGAGTGAGTAGATCAAGATATCGTTACAAATACCACTACAAATCTGCCCAACAACTGGTGAAAAAAAGTCACAAAATGCTGGAAAAAAGCGGGGGCATTAGTGAGGCCAAATGGCATGACTAGACTCTCGAAATGCCCCTCAGGTGCATTGAAATCCATTTTACATACAATCTGGTTAAAATCAGAGAAGGGAATGAAAGCCCCTCTTAAGTCCAACTTGAAGAACTATTGGCTCCCGCAACCTGGATGAATAAATCCAAAATCAGATGGAGAGGATATGGGTCTCTGACCGCAATCTGATAAAATTCCCGACATTCCAAACAAGTGCAGAGGCCCCCATTCTTTTTCTTAACGGAAAAGAAGCCTGCCACCATTGGTGAAGAGGAGGGTCTGATAGGCGTTTCTCCAGAATCCCTGCAGTGTAATCTTTCATGGCTTGTCTCTCTGGGCCAGAACGATTATACAGTCTGGATTTGTGTAGTTTTGCTCTAGGAAGCAGATTAATGGGACAAACATACACATGTTGTGGAGGAAAATCCTGACATCCCTGCTCTGAAAATACATCCTCAAAAACAAAGAAATGAAGGTAAGGCCTTCATAGAGATCACAGAGCGAGAAGTGTTCAGATAATATCAAGACAGTAATTTCCCTACTCTTCAATTTCCTTGGATTGCCAATCCACTACAGGATTATGGTTCATCAACTAGGGTAGACTCTGTACAATAGTGAATGGGAAGGCCTTCCAGGACATAACAGGAAATTACTTCAAAATGCAGGGGTCCTACCCTCAGTTTTATGTCATGTACAATCTGTCAGGTATCAATGAACAAGTAGCACAGAGTTGATGGCATTGATGGAGATGGGATTATTTAACATACTGCAGAAAAACCCAGAGTCCTTACAAACTGAGCATCCACCATGCTGACTCCTGCTCCACTGTCCACAATCAAAGAAATTCTCAGTTCTGCTCTCTAGAACCACCTCTGCTGTCAAGACAAACAGAATTACATGTAGAAGACAAACACACCTCAATTATTCACTCCCACATAACCAAGGGTCAGCAGAGTCCAAGATGTTTTTTTTTTTATTGAGGAACAGAGGGGCAGACTGCAATAAAATGACTTTTTGCCACACATAAAAAAGAAAACAAAAACGTTTTGTGGATCTCAGTGGAACCATGCGAGTAGTGGATCCTCTATCTGCATGGGCTTTTTCAAATCCATGAAGAATGGTTCATCCCCAGATGCCGCCTCCCCCAGTGTCTAGAGAATGGGAAGATTGTGACCGCTGACCAAACCTACCGCTGGTCACTGGCTATCCTGACCACCTTAGATGGGGCCTATTTCATGGTCAGGTGTCCAGCTTGGTGCATAGGTGCGGAACCTAGGTAGGAAATGTATGGGATGAGCGCTTAGTCAACCCCACTAAGCTCTAAAGAACACACAGGGAAATACACACAGGAGAAAAACAAAAAACTCATCTCCAGATGACTCAGGAAGAGGAACTGTAACAAAGTTTCTGAAAGATGAATACTAGCGGACTGTTTGCACTGAAAACTAAAGGGTATTAGACCTATCACCAGCACAGAGTAAGGGAGAATGAGGGTATTTAAAGACACAAAGGGAAGTGCTGAATAACCGCTGCAAAGGTGAGGAAATTTGCATGGTCCTAAAGAGAAAGGGATAAACCACAAGCAGGAAAAAAAAAAAGGGAAAGTCAACAAGCAGCTTTATTAGCCAAACGCAGCAACCTTCTACAGCCGGAAACTACAAGACTGCCATGTGTGACACACCAGTGACAGATATATTGAGATTGAAATTTGTCAAAGTTCCAGCTTAAAAAAAATAGAAAAAGACAACCCCCGCCTCTCTTCTATTGTCGAGAAAGAAAATTCCAGGATTACAGAACAAACGATCTGCTTTCATATAAGATTGTGAAGAGCATGCCATTTTCATGAAACAGTTAAAGATTTAAAATTGGAGTATTATAGTGTCAATTTATAACCATTAAACTCATTACAGTTTGGACTCCGAGCAGCCAATTTACAGCATACAAAAAGATTTACCCTTTGATTCCTTTAATCAGCTACAAAATGCAGTGTTTTTAATAACAATTTAAAAAAAATTATATGGAACAAAATTAGAAAACAATTGTTTACTTTAAAAAATTAAGAAAATAAGATGAATATATTTCTAAATAGGATTATAAAAACAATTTTTAAACCTCTTTAATTTGCAAATCACACTCGTTTTGTCTAGGTAGGTAAAATCACTTTATAAAATCAGGAGTGCTCAGGTAAGAAGGGGCTGCTCATACTGCTTTTGCACCTATTCTTCTGATCCAATACTAGAGATACAGACGGTGCTGACTGCTGAGATGGATGGAAAAAAAAAAAACGAAAAAACCCCCCAAAAAAAACTACTCACACTGCTGTCTACTTTTTTTCTAATCTTATTCAGGAGATATTAGGAATGCTGAGATAAAAAGAGGTTGCTAACACTGCTGTCCAGTATGTCTTAAGTGTGTAAAAATGGAAATTGGACATAATTTCACACAAAAGACCAAAAATGGGCTGCACAAAATTATGGGCACCTTTTCAAAATTGCGGGTAAACAACTTAGTTTCAAGTATGTGATGTACATTCAAACGCACATGTGGCAAGTAACATGTGGCAAGGTGTGGGCAATATGAAAATAAAGGTCCAGTCACACTAAGCAACTTACCAGCGATCCCAACAACGATAGGGATCGCTGGTAAGTTGCTAGGAGGTTGCTGATGAGATGTCACACTGCGATGCTCCAGCGATCCCACCAGCAACCTGACCTGGCAGGGATCGCTGGAGCGTCGCTACACGAGTTGCTGGTGAGCTCACTAGCAACCAGTGACCAGCCCCCAGCGCCGCGTGGAAGATGCTGCGCTTGGTAACTAAGGTAAATATCGGGTAACCAACCCGATATTTACCTTGGTTACCAGTGCACGGAGCTACACGTGCAGAGAACAGGGAGCAGCGCACACCGAGCGCTGGCTCCCTGCTCTCCTAGTTACAGCACACATCGGGTTAATTACCCGATGTGTGCTGCAGCTAAATGTGCACAGAGCAGGGAGCAGCGCACACCGCTTAGCGCTGGCTCCCTGCTCTCCTAGTTACAGCACACATCGGGTTAATTACCCGATGTGTGCAGCAGCTACATGTGCAGAGAGCAGGGAGCAGCGCACACTGCTTAGCGCTGGCTCCCTGCTCTCCTAGCTACAGCACACATCGGGTTAATTAACCCGATGTGTCCTGCAGCTACATGTGCACAGAGCAGGAGCCGGCACTGACAGTGAGAGCGGCGGAGGCTGGTAAAGATAAATATCAGGTAACCAAGGACAGGGCTTCTTGGTTACCCGATGTTTACATTGGTTACCAGCCTCCGCAGAAGCCGGCTCCTGCTGCCTGCACATTTAGTTGTTGCTGTCTCGCTGTCACACACAGCGATCTGTGCTTCACAGCGGGACAGCAACAACTAAAAAATGGCCCAGGACATTCAGCAACAACCAACGACCTCACAGCAGGGGCCAGGTTGTTGCTGGATGTCACACACAGCAACATCGCTAGCAACGTCACAAAAGTTGTTCGTTAGCAGCGATGTTGCTAGCGATGTTGCTTAGTGTGACGGGGCCTTAACACCGGAAACCAGATAAAGAGAGAATCAGTCTTAATCTTTGCATTGTGTCTGTGTGCCACACTAAAGGCCCCGTCACACTAAGCAACATCGCTAGCAACATCGCTGCTAACGAACAACTTTTGTGACGTAGCAGCGATGTTGCTAGTGATGTCGCTGTGTGTGACATCCAGCAACAACCTGGCCCCTGCTGTGAGGTCGTTGGTTGTTGCTGAATGTCCTGGGCCATTTTTTAGTTGTTGCTGTCCCGCTGTGAAGCACAGATCGCTGTGTGTGACAGCGAGACAGCAACAACTAAATGTGCAGGCAGCAGGAGCCGGCTTCTGCGGAGGCTGGTAACCAATGTAAACATCGGGTAACCAAGAAGCCCTGTCCTTGGTTACCCGATATTTACCTTTGTTACCAGCCTCCTCCGCTCTTACTGTCAGTGCCGGCTCCTGCTCTGTGCACATGTACCCGTGTAGCGACGCCCCAGCGATCCCTGCCAGGTCGGATTGCTGGTGGGATCGCTGGAGCGTCGCAGTGTGACATCTCACCAGCAACCTCCTAGCAACTTACCAGCGATCCCTATCGTTGTTGGGATCGCTGGTAAGTTGCTTAGTGTGACTGGACCTTAAGCGTGGAGAACAGATAGAGCAGAAGAGAGGTGTGAGGACTTGAGAACCAAAATTGTTGAAAAACAACATTCTCAAGGTTACAAGTCCATCTCCAGAGATATTTATGTTCCTATGTCCAAGGTGCGCAACAATCGAAGTTTACAACCCATGGCACTGTAGCTAATTTCCCTGGACATCAAGGTTTCAACACAGGATAGTTCGGAAGGTGGATAAGCAACCCCAATCAACTTCCAAAGAAATTCAAGCTGTCCTGCATTTGAATGAAACGCAATGGCAAGAGACCCAGGAGGTTCCCACTGCTGACAGGCAAAAAAACCTACACTGTAGTTTGCCAAAATGTATATGAGGAAACCAAAATCCTTATGGGGAAGCGTCTTGTGGGCCAAAGAAAAATGTTTGTCTTAGGATATTTTTAGGGATAAATAGGGTAAGAGGTCTTCCCCCATGTACTGTATTCTTTGTGACTTTGTGACAGTGAAGAATATTGCTATCAAATATGATAAATCTACACACATGGTGATACGGTATATAATTCATATTGTTGGAGCTCTTTTTTAATTAATAAATTTGTGATTTTATATGTTTTTTTCTTTGTTCTGGTTGGATTAACACTCATACTTTTTCCTATGTGAACTTTATTACTGTATACTGAAACCAAAATGAGGCCTACAAAAGGAAAGAATACTGAACCTCCACCATTTTGACTGTAGGTACCAAGATGTTTCAGGGGTTGTTTTGCTGCCTCTGGCACTAGGTGCAAAGCACCATGAAATCTGAAGATTACATAAGGATTTTAGGTCCCAATGTAGTGCTCAGTGTCAGAAATCTGGGTTTGCATCCTAAGTCATGGGTCTTCATGCAGGACAATGACCCCAAACATACGTCAAGAAGCCCCCAGAAATGAATGGAAACAAAGCGCTTAAGTATCAGAAATGAGTCTGGATCTAAATTCAATTGAACATTGTGGCAAGATCTCAAGGTTGCTGTTGGGAGAAGGCGCCTTCAATTACGAGAAACCTGGAACAGTTTGCAAAAAAAGAGAGGCTCAAAGTTCCATTTGAGAGGTGTAAGAAGCTTGTTGATGGTTATAGGAAGCAACTTATTGCAGTTATTTATTCCAAAGGGTATGCAATCAGATATAAAAGTTAAGGGTTTCAACAATTTTGCCCAGGCAATTATTAGAGTTGTGTGTGAAATTATGTCCAATTTGCCATTTTTTCCCTCTTTTTGTGGTGTTCCAATACACACAAAGGAAATAAATGTTTATAACACGTGCAATTTCAATGATTTTCTCGGGCAAATACTTCATTTTTTGGAACAATTTCAAGGGTGCCAACACTTTCAGTCATGACTAGGTTTCACTCTAAAAACATAGGTAAGTATATAGAACTCATCCTAACATTGAAAGAATGTATATGTATGTCACATGTCAATGCACTTCAGAGGTATTGATAGGTTTAACATGGCAGCCAGATTACGAATGACTGCGGTCACCAATCTTTATACTCCTATGCAGCCCAGACAGTGTCTAAAGGTCTTGGAAAAAAGGATAAGAAAAAATGAAAGAGCAAAAATGAAAGGGAACCTGTCACCAGATTTGGTGACTATAAGCTGCGGCCACCACCAGTGAGCTCTTGTATACAGCATTCTAACATGTGTAGAACGAACAAATGACTAATACTTACCTAAACTGTTAATTCGGTGCAGATCGGTCAAATGGGTATCTCCGTTTTCCAGGTGCGGCGCCTCCTCTTTCGGCCATCTTCGTCCTCTTTCTGAAGCCGGGGTGCATGACGCGTCCTACATCATGCACAAGCGCCGGCATTGAGGTCCTGCCCTAGCAGGGCAGATCAAAGTATTATACTGTGCAGGACCTCAATGCTGGCGCGTGTGCGTGACGTAGGACACGTCATGCACCCCGGCTTTAGGAGGAGGACGAAGATGGCCGAATGAGGAGGCGCCGCACCCGGAGAACGGAGCCACGCATTGGACCCATCTGCACTGAACCGACAGTTTAGGTAAGTATTATAAAGTCATTTGTTTGTTTGTTTTACACAGCGGCCTGGGCTCTTGTATACAATATTCTGGAATGCTGTATATAAGCGCTCACTGGTGGTGGCAGCTTATAGGGGAAAAATCTGGTAAATGGTTCCCTTTACGTTAGGCTCAGACAGGAAGAGATCACTAAAGAGATTTCTTAGGACAAACCATTTAGAAATGGTGCATTGTGCTAACATTCCAATATT
The DNA here is from genome assembly GCF_048569485.1 of Anomaloglossus baeobatrachus. Classification (NCBI taxonomy): domain Eukaryota; kingdom Metazoa; phylum Chordata; class Amphibia; order Anura; family Aromobatidae; genus Anomaloglossus; species Anomaloglossus baeobatrachus. Next base: position 115,497,598 of record NC_134361.1, on the reverse strand, counting down.
TTTCCCAGGCTGCTTGAGAACTGAAAGGAAATTTTTTTACTTGGGAGAAAATATTCATTATCATCTACAAATGGAAGGTTTCTTCAACCAGCTAGACCGCATAGAAAATGAAAAACTTTCACCCAAACAAATACCCCAATTACCTGTAAGCCCAGGTTAAAATAATACTGGAGAACCTTTGTGTCTGAAACCAGAAAAGAGCAATAGTCAGAAGCGGAAGTGATTGGGGATGGGTGGAGAAAAAAAAAAAAAAAAGTAGCAGCAACATATTTTATTTGTACCTCTTGGTAGATCGCTGCCACTAGGGTCGCAAGAATAAGGTGGGGGAGGTAGAGGAACTGTACAGTCCCCCATTTCTCCAGAGCCAGGTGTAACTATAAAAAAAACACAACATTTTATACTGTAAATTTAGAGTATAGTAACCAACTGATCTGCTGGTTTTGTCATTCAAAATTCTCCAAAGGTTTGTTGCATAATTTTAACAAGTGCACCTAGTCCTACTCCCAGCCCAGACGTGAATGTAGCTGTAGCCAGTATTGGCATTCTCCTGTGTTCTAGTTGCTATCAGCTTTATCTGGCTTAATGTAGAATGACAATGTAGTATACACCAGGTAGGGTTTTGGCAGATCTGTTTCACCTTTCTAGACCTCCTTTTTAACCCTCAAGTAAAGCAAAGTTTTTATTTGCACAGTCTACACCATTTTGCTTTATCGAATAGTGTACTATGTTTATTGATCCAGAGACTAAACCTTCAACATAAAAATGTTTGCTCTAGAACAGGGGTGGGCAATTAATTTTCCCATGGGGCCGCATGAGAAATTGGGATGGTTTTAGAGGGCCGGACTAATATAATTAACTCTGTTCTACATATACACACACACATATATATATATATATATATATATATATATATATATATATATATATATATATATATATATATATATATATATATATATATACACACATACACACAAACACGCATATATAGTGCGTGTATAATATATATACACATACACACAATGTATACATACACACACAATCCCCATATACTACATCACTACACCCACCACATACTACACCTGTAATATACATCACTATACACTACACCTGTAATAAACTACACCTCTATATACTATACCACTATATACTACATCACTACACCCCTATATACACCTGTAATGTCATTTTCCCTCACATTTTTATTCGTTTTGGAATAATGATATATTATTATATTATTATTATTATTTATGATTATTCTTTTGCTACACATTATGAATATGAGCTCTTTATGTAGGTATATAGGTTATGATAATGGTATCATATACAAAATTTTGTGTTCTAAAGTACTTTGTGACTTTTTGAGGGCGTGCAACATTAGTGATTTAATTGTTGGAAGATTTGGTTGCATTCCGTCTCTCACAACATTAACCCTGTGGCTGCACCATTATAACATTTAAAGATATTTGGTTAAATGTATTATTGATCCATTTTATGATGTTGATCACCTGAATACATATGCGCTGATCTTATATGTATATTCCGATTTTGGAATTATATGCTATATAGCTGCTTGGTATATTCCCGCCCCCATATGTGATGCATTGTATATGTCGCATGATTTCTGTGGGCGTGTAGGAGTGATGTGATTGCTTGAAGGTGTGACCCCTTTGCCCATAACATCGGCTTTATATGGCTCTTATTTATAATGTGTATGATATACGGTTAAAACTTCTTGATATAACTTTGAACGCTTGTACATTTTCTCTCCATACACAATCTTATCTTAAAACTATATCGCTAGAGCTACGAGGTACGTTCCCGCCCCATGCATGACGCACTATTACATGTCATGTGACACTCTGCGGGCGTGTTTGATTGCTGCTAAAATCAGCTATATTAGTCATTATGACTATATCGTGTTGGGACTGTTATGTACTTTAATCATAAGACTTACTATGCTTGCATTTGTTGTGTATTTAGTCATATTTACCATCCCCACCGTAGCGCCACACCGATATGATTGGATGAGCTCTCTATGACATGTACTGACACTCTCCCACGTGATACCCCACTATGTCTGGCCACTACGTAGGTTCACATCTCTTCACCTATTGGTTGCTTACGTATACTTAAATTCCTGTAATTAGATGACTCCACCCCCTGAAGAAGACGGCAACGAAACGTGCGCGCGTCGGGGTGTGGGCGTCCCTTTTCCTTACCAGGAGGCAGCATTACATCATTAGTTCGGTAAATATCTCGCTACTATGTACACCCTTAATTGTACTCTGACATTTTTGAGGGTTTTTTCCTCCATCTATTACTGCCTCCTGCATTAAATGAATTCCATTGCGGTGGTCTGGGTGAACTGCACTGGCTACTACGGAGATAGGTATTTGTGCTTCTGTAGTTTGTCCCCAGCTGCAGTTTAGTGCTCTTTGCCTCTATTCTTAGCATATGTGTATATGTGATATGATTAATATGTGCATATTTGTATTTACCGTATATACTGGCGTATAAGACAACTTTTTACCCCCTTAAAATAATGGCTACAGTGGGGGGTCGTCTTATACGCCGGATATATATCAGGGCCGGCGCCAGCACCCGGCAAACCCGGTCAGCTGCCGGGGGGGGGCCCACTCGCGGTGGCAGGAGTGGCGCACCGCCACTCAGGGGGGCCCGGTAGCCGCGCTGTCACCGCCCCCCGCCGAGGATCGAGCTTTCAATTGCATCGGCATCGCAGGTGCCGATACAATTGAGAGCAATGATGAGAGAGTGAGCGGCGCGCTCTCTCTCTTATCATTCACCCCGCTGTGACTGTCGGCGTTCTTCTGACAGCTCTGCAGCGAGCGCGGTGACGTCATCACTGCGCGCCTGCTGAGAGGTCAGCGAGCGACAGCAATGGAGGACGCGCCGAGGAGACCGGATCAGCGGGGGAACGAGAAGTGAGCCGCCCCTCTACTGACACTGGGCTCCCCTGACTCACAGGCCGGCCACTACACAGCGGCACTAGTACACATAGGGGCCCGGCAGCCGCTCTGCGTCTATGTGTAGTGCCGCTGTGTAGTGGCCGACCTGTGAGTCAGGGGAGCCCAGTGTCAGTAGAGGGGCCCCTGACCTGGAGAGGCCACCAGCCATGTCTGAGCTGCAGGAGTCCTAGTCCTGACCTGCACAGCAGACGGAATCTCCATCCTGCAGGACCTGCGATGATGTCACGCCCATGTGACTGTGTAGGAGGAGACACAGGATGCCGGGCAGAAAGCAAGACACTGAATCCTGAAGGAGATTTGGACACATGACTGGTAATAAGAAAAGAGGGGACATGAGGGTGAGGGGGGCTGCAGGGTGAGGGGCATATGAGGGCTGCAGACTGTGACAGAAGCATGTGAAGGGGTGCAGTGTGTTTGAGAGGGGTAAGTTTAGGGCAGAAGTTGGGGGTCGTCTTATACGCCCAGTCGTCTTATACGCCGGCATATACGGTACATTAAATATACTACACGATTGCATTATCTCCTGTTAGTTCACCCACACCACGGTATGGTTTTACATGGTATTATACGACATTATGTGTTATGTAATTTTGTGACGCCCCCTTTTTTCAGTCACAGTGTACCTTTTAAACATATATGTAATGTTCAATATAATACATACATATACATACATACATACATATATATATACATATATATATATATATACATACATATATACATATACATATATATATATATATATACACACACACACACACACATATATATATACACACACAAACACGCATATATAGTGCGTGTATAATATATATACACATACACACAATGTATACATACACACATAATCCCCATATACTACATCACTACACCCACTACATACTACACCTGTAATATACATCGCTATACACTACACCTGTAATAAACTACACCTCTATATACTATACCACTATATACTACATCATTACACCCCTATATACACCTGTAATATGCTACATCACTATATACTACACCTGTAATTAACTGCAGCACATCACTATATACACCTGTGATAACCTACATCACTACACCCCTATATACTACACTTGTATTATACTACACCCCTATTTACTACACCTGTATTATACTACACTCCTATATACTACACCTGTATTATACTACACCCCTATATACTACACCTGTATTATACTACACTCCTATATACTACACCTGTATTATACTACACCCCTATAAACACCTGTATTATACTACACCACTACACCCCATATACACCTGTAATATACTACACCCCTATATACACCTGTATTATACTACACTCCTATATACTACACCTGTATTATACTACACCACTACACGCCTATAAACACCTGTATTATACTACACCACTACACCCCTATATACACCTGTAATATACTACACCCCTATATACACCTGTATTATACTACACCCCTATATACACCTGTATAATACAGGTGTATATAGGGGTGTAGTATAATACAGGTGTATGTAGGGGTGAAGTATAATACAGGTGTATATAGGGGTGTAGTATATTACAGGTGTATATAGGGGTGTAGTGGTGTAGTATAATACAGGTGTATATAGGGGTGTAGTATTATACTACACTCCTATATACACCTGTATTATACTACACCACTACACACCTATAAAACTACACCACTCCACCCTCCCATATACCACACCTGTAAAACTACATTCCCATATACTAAACCACTACACCCCAAATATTTGTCAAAAGTTACCCCTCTCCCCCAGCCCCCCGCCCGCCCGCCCCCATTGTCCCCGCAGGTTACTAGTAACCACTCACCTCTCTTCTTATCGTTCCCGTCCTCAGACACCTCCGTACGAGCCCCCCGCTGAGCTGCTTCTCCTTCATATGGCCAGGCTGCGCCGACGCTGTATTCCTAGGAGCCCCCGCCGCTGCCTCTCTCCATACGGCCCCGGCTGCTGCAGCTTCTCCTGCCGGGTGGGAACTTTTCAAATGACACGCGCGCCGTACTGACGATATCAGGGCGAGCGTGTGTCACAGAGAAAAGTGTCGGGCAAGGAACAGAGGAGAGATTCCTGCGTTCCGCTGCCTACACTGTGCGGAGCTTCAGGATCTGTCCTCTGTTTCCTGCCCGACACGCAGCGTCTGATGAGGGTCAGGGCCGGCTCCAGGTTTTTGTGGGCCCCGGGCAGAAGAGTCCCAGTGGGCCCCATCCACACGCAGACACACACATACATACACATACATATACATATTTAAAGACAAACTCACAAAAATACATATAGAACGGACACATCTATACAGCCATATACACTGACATACATAGATACACATTATACATGCCTACAGACACACAGCTCTGCTGCATACATACAGACACACATAGCTCTGCTACAGACACACATAGCTCTGCTACAGACACACATACAGTTAGGTCCAGAAATATTTGGACAGTGACACAAGTTTTGTTATTTTAGCTGTTTACAAAAACATGTTCAGAAATACAATTACATATATAATATGGGCTGAAAGTGCACACTCCCAGCTGCAATATGAGAGTTTTTACATCCAAATCGAAGAAAGGGTTTAGGAATCATAGCTCTGTAATGCATAGCCTCCTCTTTTTAAAGGGGCCAAAAGTAATTGGACAAGGGACTCTAAGGGCTGCAATTAACTCTGAAGGCGTCTCCCTCGTTAACCTGTAATCAATGAAGTAGTTAAAAGGTCTGGGGTTGATTACAGGTGTGTGGTTTTGCATTTGGAAGCTGTTGCTGTGACCAGACAACATGCGGTCTAAGGAACTCTCAATTGAGGTGAAGCAGAACATCCTGAGGCTGAAAAAAAAGAAAAAATCCATCAGAGAGATAGCAGACATGCTTGGAGTAGCAAAATCAACAGTCGGGTACATTCTGAGAAAAAAGGAATTGACTGGTAAGCTTGGGAACTCAAAAAGGCCTGGGCGTCCACGGATGACAACAGTGGTGGATGATCGCCGCATACTTTCTTTGGTGAAGAAGAACCCGTTCACAACATCAACTGAAGTCCAGAACACTCTCAGTGAAGTAGGTGTATCTGTCTCTAAGTCAACAGTAAAGAGAAGACTCCATGAAAGTAAATACAAAGGGTTCACATCTAGATGCAAACCATTCATCAATTCCAAAAATAGGCAGGCCAGAGTTAAATTTGCTGAAAAACACCTCATGAAGCCAGCTCAGCTCTGGAAAAGTATTCTATGGACAGATGAGACAAAGATCAACCTGTACCAGAATGATGGGAAGAAAAAAGTTTGGAGAAGAAAGGGAACGGCACATGATCCAAGGCACACCACATCCTCTGTAAAACATGGTGGAGGCAACGTGATGGCATGGGCATGCATGGCTTTCAATGGCACTGGGTCACTTGTGTTTATTGATGACATAACAGCAGACAAGAGTAGCCGGATGAATTCTGAAGTGTACCGGGATATACTTTCAGCCCAGATTCAGCCAAATGCCGCAAAGTTGATCGGACGGCGCTTCATAGTACAGATGGACAATGACCCCAAGCATGCAGCCAAAGCTACCCAGGAGTTCATGAGTGCAAAAAAGTGGAACATTCTGCAATGGCCAAGTCAATCACCAGATCTTAACCCAATTGAGCATGCATTTCACTTGCTCAAATCCAGACTTAAGACGGAAAGACCCACAAACAAGCAAGACCTGAAGGCTGCGGCTGTAAAGGTCTGGCAAAGCATTAAGAAGGAGGAAACCCAGCGTTTGGTGATGTCCATGGGTTCCAGACTTAAGGCAGTGATTGCCTCCAAAAGATTTGCAACAAAATATTGAAAATAAAAATATTTTGTTTGGGTTTGGTTTATTTGTCCAATTACTTTTGACCTCCTAAAATGTGGAGTGTTTGTAAAGAAATGTGTACAATTCCTACAATTTCTATCAGATATTTTTGTTCAAACCTTCAAAATTAAACGTTACAATCTGCACTTGAATTCTGTTGTAGAGGTTTCATTTCAAATCCAATGTGGTGGCATGCAGAGCCCAACTCGCGAAAATTGTGTCACTGTCCAAATATTTCTGGACCTAACTGTAGCTTTGCTACATACACACATAGCTCTGCTACATACACACATAGCTCTGCTACATACATACACACATAGCTCTGCTACATACAGACACACATAGATCTGCTACAGACATACAGACACACATAGCTCTGCTACAGACACACAAAGCTCTGCTACAGACACACATAGCTCTGCTACATACATACACACATAGCTCTGCTACATATATACATACATACATAGCTCTGCTACATATATACATACATACACACATAGCTCTGCTACATATATACATACATACACACATAGCTCTGCTACATATATACATACAGACAGACACACACGCGGCTCTGGGGGGCCCACACAAGCGGCTCTGGGGCCCAGGACATACGGCACGGGTGGGGGGGGGCAGGGCATACACCTAGGGGGCGGGGGGGGGAGAAGCCCATGCAGCTCACCAGGGCCCATAAATCGGGGGGTGGGGAGGGCACATACCGCTCAGGTCACGGTGGAGAGGGGGCCCACACAGAGCCGGAAAGAAGCACTGTGCTGGGGGTCGCCGGCTGGCACTGCAACTCTTTCATCTGTGGGATGAGCAGGGCGCCGGTCGGTAGCTCCGCCCACAGATGAAGTTCAACCAGGAAGTCTGTGCTCCTTAAAGGGACGGAGCCGCAGATTCCTGCCGAGGACTGCGGTCCCCGGAACTCGGCCCGGGGGCAGCAGAACTAAGGCGAGTGGGCCCCAGCCAAGGGGCACCAGAACTGACGAGGCCGAGTGGGCCTCCCCGGCTCTCCAGGGCCCCGGCATTTGCCCGGGCACTGATGAGGGCAATCTGACCACGCGCCTGCAGGAGCCTGGAGCTCCGGACAACAGGTCAGATTGCCCTCATCAGTGACCGGCCAGCAAGGACGCCCTGAGCCAGGCGGGACCGGTCATAGAGAGTAGGCAGGCCGGATGTGGCCCGCGGGCCGCCCCTTGCCCAGGTCTGCTCTAGAAGTATAAACATTTTGGCTACTTTTGGCCATAACTTTTACCCTCTGCAGATCTGACTTTTCCATAAAATTAGACTGCAGACAAACTGCTCTGAGGTATTTCTTAAACTGTACACAGAGGAAATCCGGTTCCTTATTGTGTAGTATAACCTCTTAAAAAGCAGCATGGAGGTCATTAATGTGCATCCTGCACTGTGGAGTGGGACGAAACACTTACTAAAGCATTTGGCAGCATCTTTGTATGTCTGTTTCACCTTCTCTGCAGTCACTTGCTCTGCCCTCCTACCAAAGTCATTCATAAGTAGCTCGAATAATTTAAATTGTGGAGGATATTTAGTCCCCTTTCTGCCATTTTGATATTTTTCTATTTATATAGATTAATGTAGGGACCTACAAGTATGAGTAACAGTGACTGTTTGTAGGCTAGCGTTATTTTGGCCATAATATCGACTAATACCTCAGATATTGTGTATTTATTTTTCTGCACATGACATTTTATACGGGGTGCAGCCAGGCCCCTCAATGTTTGGACTTGCATATTGGAGACTCCGTCCTATATGGTGCACACTAGTACCGGGCAGCCCACCTGATCGAATAGTATGGGCGTGTAATAGGCTGCTGACTGGGTTACTATGCGCCTGTAAGTGTGAACGGAGCCCTATGCAAGCAACTAGTGTGTAATTTTACCATCACCCCCTCCATATTCTGGAGTTGTGTGAGTGACTTGCTCCTCTTGCACCTGTGATATTTCCACCTATTGGGGGTTTCGCTGCACCCTGTTAGTGCATTAGTTTTTCTTGACTTGAGCAGTTCACCACTGCTTTATCTTGCTGTGAGTATTCTAAATTGTGGAAGATATTTAGTCTTCTTTTTGCTATTTTGCTGTAGCTCGAATTATAGTTTATTCTCAAGATTAATTTTAGTTGCATCTCAGAATGAATAATCAGTTTAGGAAGCAGGAGCTTGGGGCGGCTGATTAGAGTGGGGGAAAAAAAAAAAAAAAGCCCCCCCCCCTCCTCTAATAAGGTTTTAATATTTGCTTCTAGTAACGTTGCTGAGGGATTTTTTTCTATACCTGTGGCCATGGAGAAATTATTCAAAAGCAGAGTAGCAGGTAGAGAGTGCACATGAATAAACAGTATGTTGGACTGTCTGTAAAGAACTGGTTAGGATTTGAGCAAATGGCCTCAATCATACCGAACACTCGAACTGATTAACCCCTTCAGCCCCCGGGCACTTTCCGATTTTGCTTTTTGCTCCCCTTCTTCCGAGAGCCGTAACTTTTTTATTTTTCCATCAATCTTGCCATATAAGGGCTTGTTTTTTGCGGGACGAATTGTACTTTTCAATGAAACCATAAGTTTTACCATATAGTGTACTGGAAAACGGCAAAAAAATTCCAAGTGCGGAAAAATTGCAAAAAAAGTGTGATCGTACAATAGTTTTTGGGAAATTTTTTTTTCACTATCTTCAATATATGGTAAAACTGATGTATCTATGTGATGCCTGAGGTCGGTGCGAGTTTGTAGACACCAAACATGTATCGGTTTACTTGTATCTAAGGGGTTAAAAAAAATTCACAAGCTTGTCCAAAAAAAGTGGCGCACGTTTTGCGCCATATTCCAAAACCCGTAGCGCTCATTTTTCGGGATCTGAGACTCAGTGAGCTTATTTTTTGCGTCTCGACCTGACGTTTTTAACGGTACCATTTTTGCGCAGATGCTACGTTTTGATCGCCTGTTATTGCATTTTGCGCAAAATTTGCGGCGACCAAAAAACGTAATTTTGGCGTGTGGAATTTTTTTGCCGCTACGCCATTTACTAATCAGATTAATTGATTTTATATTTTGATAGATCGGGCATTTCTGAACGCGGCGATAGCAAACGTGTATATTTTTTATTTTTTTAACCCTTTAATTTTCAATGGTGTGAAAGGGGGGTGATTTGAACTTTTAGGTTTATTTTTTTTTTAAAACTTTTTTTTTATTTTACTAGTCCCCTAGGAGGCTATAGCGATCAGCAATCCGATCGCTCTTATCTATCTGCTGAGCACAGCTATACAGCTGTAAACAGCAGATAGTCACTTCCTGTTTCAGCCTGCTCCGAGCCAGGTGAAAACGAAAGTGAAACTTCGTAGCTGCAGGCGTCATCACAAGACCCTGTGCTACGATGGCAACCACCGAAAGTCACGTGATCATGTCACGTGACTTCCGGTGGGGGGCGGGGTAAGTAACTGTCATGGCGGCGCCCATATACATATCGCTGCCAGATTTTGGCAGCGAAATGTAAGGGGTTAATGGCCGCGGGTGGAAGAGATTAAACCCGCGGCTAGCAGGCACACATGTCAGCTGTTGAAAACAGCTGATATGTGCGCGGATTGCCCCCGCCTGCCCACGGCAGGGGGCGGGGATTAACGGCACACGATCCATGATGTACCCAGTACGTCATGGGTCATTAAGGGGTTAAGATAGCCAGAAGTAGACAGAAGTTTTTTGTTTTGATTTGTTTTGATTTTTTTGCACTTGAAACTAAATATTTTAATTGAGCAAAATAACATCAACTGCACAATAGTACCACCTAGAGTTATCTACTTAGCAAGTCATTATCTTAAGAAAAAACAAAAAACCCCAAAAACATATCTAGCGATCTTTACTACCTGGCCGTCCAGAGGGAGATGGTGACACTACCATTGGCTGCACAGCAGTTTGTGGAAGACCAGTGGCGGTAACAGTGGGTGGAACACCCATAGCTGAACTTGAAGAGATCACAGTCGCTGGTGCAGAATTTACACAGGAGGTAGATATAACAGAAGTAACCTGAAATGAAGTGTAAGCTGCATATCATTTATTTTGAATGATCAGCACTGCATCATTAATTGGATAATGCAAATGCTATAGAAATAATGTCATCTTAGTGGTCCTTAAGCAACAGACTTCGCTATGAAAAGTCGGCTTACATTAAGTACATAACTTTTTTCTTTAAAAATATTACAAATTAAGAATGACAGTAAAACATAATGGTAGGCTAATTTTAACCTACTACAAAAGGTATTTTAAAATATCAATTAGAAACAAACAAAACAAATGAACCTTCAACAAGCTCTTTGTTCACGCAAAGAATACACTAAAATGTAAGAAATTAATGAAACCTCAGATTTAGTATTAAAAAAAACTTAATGGCAATTTCTGCATAGAAATGTTATTTTCATTTTTAAAATGAAAATTTTAAAATACAAATACATAAGCATCACTATATTATAGAGTAAATGTCTATCAGCACAGATATTCTTTAGAGCATTTAGCACAAAAACAGGTGTGAATCTAGAACTCCAAGATCACCTGTTCTGTGAACTTATAAGGAACATCATCTTGAGTAGGCAAAGGACGAGAGACTTCATCCTGCAGAGACTTTAAAAGATTCATGAAGTGATGTTAGTGAGGAGGAAAAGCATGTGCAAAAGCGATGTTGAGTAAGGCACACAAGTGCAGAGATGGCCGAAACGAGGACGGAAAAAAAAAAAAAAAAAAAAAAAGTAAAAATTACATATTTAGGGATAAGGTTTTCCAATAAAAAAAACAAAAACAAAAAAACAAATAGGAACTTTCTAGACACACACACACACACACACTAAAATACATACAGTGCCTACAAGTAGTATTCAACCCCCTGCAGATTTAGCAGGTTTACACATTCGGAATTAACTTGGCATTGTGAAATTTGGACTGTAGATCAGCCTGGAAGTGTGAAATGCACTGCAGCAAAAAAGAATGTTATTTCTTTTTTTATTTTTTTTTTTTTTTTAAATTGTGAAAAGTTTATTCAGAGGGTCATTTATTATTCAACCCCTCAAACCACAAGAATTCTGTTTGGTTCCCCTAAAGTATTAAGAAGTATTTCAGGCACAAAGAACAATGAGCTTCACATTTTTGGATTAATTATCTCTTTTTCCAGCCTTTTCTGACTAATTAAGACCCTCCCCAAACTTGTGAACAGCACTCATACTTGGTCAACATGGGAAAGACAAAGGAGCATTCCAAGGCCATCAGAGACAAGATCGTGGAGGGTCACAAGGCTGGCAAGGGGTACAAAACCCTTTCCAAGAAGTTGGGCCTACCTGTCTCCACTGTTGGGAGCATCATCAGGAAGTGGAAGGCTTATGGAACTACTGTTAGCCTTCCACGGCCTGGACAGCCTTTGAAAGTTTCCACCCGTGCCGAGGCCAGGCTTGTCCGAAGAGTCAAGGCTAACCCAAGGACAACAAGGAAGGAGCTCCGGGAAGATCTCATGGCAGTGGGGACATTGGTTTCAGTCAATACCATAAGTAACGTACTCCACCGCAATGGTCTCCGTTCCAGACGAGCCCGTAAGGTACCTTTACTTTCAAAGCGTCATGTCAAGGCTCGTCTACAGTTTGCTCATGGTCACTTGGAGGACTCTGAGACAGACTGGTTCAAGGTTCTCTGGTCTGATGAGACCAAGATCGAGATCTTTGGTGCCAACCACACACGTGACGTTTGGAGACTGGATGGCACGGCATACGACCCCAAGAATACCATCCCTACAGTCAAGCATGGTGGTGTCAGCATCATGCTGTGGGGCTGTTTCTCAGCCAAGGGGCCTGGCCATCTGGTCCGCATCCATGGGAAGATGGATAGCACGGCCTACCTGGAGATTTTGGCCAAGAACCTCTGCTCCTCCATCAAGGATCTTAAGATGGGTCGTCATTTCATCTTCCAACAAGACAATGACCCAAAGCACACAGCCAAGAAAACCAAGGCCTGGTTCAAGAGGGAAAAAATCAAGGTGTTGCAGTGGCCTAGTCAGTCTCCTGACCTTAACCCAATTAAAAACTTGTGGAAGGAGCTCAAGATTAAAGTCCACATGAGACACCCAAAGAACCTAGATAACTTGGAGAAGATCTGCATGGAGGAGTGGGCCAAGATAACTCCAGAGACCTGTGCCGGCCTGATCAGGTCTTATAAAAGACGATTATTAGCTGTAATTGCAAACAAGGGTTATTCCACAAAATATTAAACCTAGGGGTTGAATAATAATTGACCCACACTTTTATGTTGAAAATGTATTAAAATTTAACTGAGCAACATAACTTATTGGTTTGTAAGATTTATGCATCTGTTAATAAATCCAGCTCCTGTTTGAAGTTTGCAGGCTCTAACTTATTTGCATCTTATCAAACCTGCTAAATCTGCAGGGGGTTGAATACTACTTGTAGGCACTGTATAGTTGAAAAAAAAAGAGAATTTTGTTTACTTACCGTAAATTCTTTTTCTTATAGTTCCGTATTGGGAGACCCAGACCATGGGTGTTTAGCTTCTGCCTCCGGAGGACACACAAAGTACTACACTTAAAAGTGTAGCTCCTCCCTCTGAGCTTATACACCCCCTGGTGAGCAGACCCAGCCAGTTTAGTGCAAAAGCTGAAGGAGAATAGCCACCCACAAGTAGAACAGAGCAAGAGCCAGAACAACCGGAGACTCTGTCCATGACAACAGCCGGTAAGAACACGCGAAACAAGAAAATTGCCAACAGGCAACAGGGAGGGTGCTGGGGCTCCCAATACGGAACTATAAGAAAAAGAATTTACGGTAAGTAAACAAAATTCTCTTTTTCTCTATCGTTCCTTTGGGAGACCCAGACCATGGGACGTTCCAAAGCAGTCCCTGGGTGGGAAAGAAACAGTATAAACTAAGAAGTAGGCAGAACCTAACTTCACAAATGGGCGACAGCCGCCTGAAGGATGCGTCTGCCCAAGCTCGCATCTGCCGAAGCATGAGCATGCACTTGGTAGTGCTTCGAAAAGGTATGCAGGCTAGTCCAAGTGGCAGCCTGACAGACTTGTTGAGCCGTAGCCTGGTGCCTAAAAGCCCAAGAGGCACCGACAGCTCTGGTCGAATGTGCCTTGATCCCCGGCGGAGGAGGCACCTGAGTACTCTGGTAGGCGTCCGAAATGGTCGATCTAATCCAACGGGCTAAGGTCGGCTTAGAAGACGAGAGACCCTTGCGCCGACCTGTGGTCAGCACAAAAAGAGAAGCGCACCGCCTAAGTGCAGCGGTGCGAGACACATAGATCCAGAGAGCACGCACCAGATCCAGGGTATGCAGCGCTTTGTCAAAGCGATGAACAGGAGCCGGACAAAAGGAAGGTAGGGTAATGTCCTGGTTAAGATGGAAAGGAGAGACCACCTTAGGAAGAAAGTCCGGAGTTGGACGGAGAACCACCTTGTCTTGATGAAAAACCAAAAAAGGTGACTCCGAAGAGAGCGCAGCCAAATCAGAGACTCTCCTGAGGGAAGTTATGGCCACCAGAAAGGCCACTTTCTGTGAAAGACGATACAAGGAAACCTCCCTAAGAAGCTCAAAGGGGGGTTTCTGCAAAACCGTGAGAACCAAATTAAGGTCCCAGGGATCCAAGGGTCGCCGGTAGGGCGGAATGATGTGAGACGCGCCCTGCATGAAGGTGCGGACCTGAGCCAGCCGAGCGAGACGTCGCTGGAACAGGACTGACAGAGCTGAGACTTGTCCCTTGAGAGAGTTGAGGGACAGTCCTAGCTGCAGACCAGACTGTAGAAAAGACAGAAGGGTCGGCAAGGAGAAAGGCCAAGGAGGATGGTCGGTAGAGCGACACCAGGACAGGAAAATTCTCCAAGTCCTATGATAGATCTTAGCGGAGGAAGACTTACGGGCCCGAGTCATAGTGGAGATGACTTCAGGAGGAATACCAGAAGCCGTCAAGATCCAGGACTCAAGAGCCACGCCGTCAATTTGAGAGCCGCAGAATTCAGACGGAAAAACGGACCTTGCGAGAGAAGGTCTGGACGGTCCGGGAGACGCCACGGCATCTCTACGGACAGATGGAGCAGGTCTGGATACCAAGCTCACCTGGGCCAGTCCGGTGCAATGAGGATGACTCGACAGCCCTCCATTCTGATCTTGCGCAGGACTCTGGGCAAGAGCGCTAGAGGGGGAAACACGTAGGACAGACGAAACTGGGACCAGTCTTGAACCAGAGCGTCCGCGGCGAATGCCTGAGGATCGTGGGAGCGAGCCACGTAAACAGGAACCTTGTTGTTGTGACGGGATGCCATTAGGTCCACGTCCGGAGTGCCCCATTTGCGGCAGATTGACTGAAACACTGCCGGGTGCAGAGACCACTCGCCACCGTCCACGGTTTGACGGCTGAGATAATCTGCCTACCAGTTTTCCACGCCTGGGATGTGGACTGCGGATATGGTGGACCCCGAGTCCTCCACCCATTGAAGGATGCGTTGTACCTCCAACATTACCAGGCGGCTACGTGTCCCGCCTTGGTGATTGATGTAGGCAACCGCTGTCGCGTTGTCTGACTGGACTCGAATGTGCCTGCCCGCCAACAGGTGGTGAAAAGCTAGGAGAGCTAGAAGCACAGCTCTAGTCTCCAGCACATTGATTGAAAGGGCTGACTCGGACGGAGTCCAAGTGCCCTGCGCTCTGTGGTGGAGACATACCGCTCCCCAGCCGGATAGACTGGCATCCGTGGTGAGGATCACCCAGGACGGGGCCAGGAAGGAGCGCCCCTGGGATAGAGAGAGGGGCCGAAGCCACCACTGAAGAGAGCTACTGGTCTGTGGCGACAGAGCCACTAACCTGTGTAAGGAGGAAGGCCGCTTGTCCCAACAGCGGAGAATGTCCAGCTGCAGGGGGCGCAGATGAAACTGGGCAAATGGGACAGCTTCCATTGACGCCACCATTTGACCCAGCACCTGCATCAGACGCCTGAGGGAAGAACGGCGGGGCCTCAGCAGAGAGCGCACTGCCAGTTGGAGGGACTGCTGTTTGACTAAGGGCAACTTCACAAGTGCCGGCAAAGTCTCGAACTGCATCCCTAGGTACGTGAGACTCTGGGTCGGAGTCAGAGTGGATTTGGGCAGATTGACCAGCCACCCGAATTGGGCTAGAGTGGCGAGAGTGAGCGAGACACTCAGCTGACAGTCTGCGGTGGATGAAGCCTTGACTAGAAGGTCGTCCAGGTAAGGAATCACTGCCAACCCCTGTAGGTGCAGAACCGCAATCACTGCTGCCATGACCTTGGTGAATACCCGAGGGGCTGTGGCCAACCCGAAGGGGAGAGTCACAAATTGGAAATGATCTTCTCCGATTGCAAAACGTAGCCAACGCTGGTGTGAAACTGCAATTGGCACATGCAGATAGGCATCTCTGATGTCGATGGACGCTAGGAAATCCCCTTGGGTCATTGAGGCAATGACTGATCGCAGAGACTCCATGCAAAAGTGCCGCACCTGAACATGCTTGTTGAGAAGCTTGAGATCCAGGATAGGTCGGAATGTACCGTCCTTTTTGGGGACTAGGAAGAGATTTGAGTAGAAACCTCTGAACCGTTCCTGGGCGGGAACTGGTACAATTACTCCGTTGGCCTGCAAGGATGCCACGGCCTGTGAGAAGGCGGCGGCCTTGGAGCACGGGGGGGTTGAGAGAAAAAAATCTGTTTGGCGGTCTGGAAGAGAATTCTATCCTGTAGCCGTGGGAGATGATATCTCTCACCCATTGATCGGAGATGTGTTGAAACCAAGCGTCGCCAAAGTGGGAGAGCCTGCCACCGACTAAGGACGTTGCTGGGGTGGGCAGATAGACAACAGGTGGCAGCACCTCCTGCGGTCTTCTGTGGACGCGCTTTTGGGAGCTAGTTGGATTTCTGGTCCTTGGCTGAGTTAGTGGACGAGGCCGGGGGCTTAGAGGACGACCAGTTGGAGGAACGAAAGGAGCGAAACCTCGATTGATTCCTACCCTGGGCAGGTTTCCTGGCTTTGGATTGTGGCATGGAAGTACTCTTCCCGCCAGTAGCTTCCTTAATAATTTCATCCAGCTGTTCTCCGAACAGCCGGGACCCAGCAAAAGGGAGCCCAGCTAGGTACTTCTTTGAAGAAGCATCTGCCTTCCACTCTCGAAGCCACAAGATCCTGCGGATAGCGAGGGAATTAGCCGAAGCCACCGCAGTGCGGTGAGAAGCCTCCAGCATGGCAGACATGGCATAGGATGAAAAAGCTGAAGCTTGGGAAGTCAAGGCAACCATTTCGGGCATAGATTCCCTGGTGAGGGAATGCATGCATCTCCTCCAGAGAAGCAGAGATGGCTTTGAGAGCCCACACTGCTGCAAAAGTCGGGGAAAAGGAGGGCCCCGCCGCCTCATATACGGATTTGGCCAGAAGGTCAATCTGGCGGTCAGTGGAATCCTTAAGGGAGGTGCCATCAGCCACCGACACAACGGTCCGGGCTGAGAGCCTAGACACCGGGGGGTCTACCTTTGGGGACTGAGCCCACTCCTTGACCACCTCAGGTGGAAAGGGAAAACGGTCATCAGAACCACGCTTTGGGAAGCGTTTGTCAGGACAGGCCCTGGGCTTGGACACAGCGGCCTTAAAACTAGAGTGGTTAAAGAACACACTCTTTGCTCTCTTAGGCGAGGTAAACTGGTGCTTTTCTGCCAGACAGGGTTGCTCCTCTGATACTGGCGGATTGAGATCCAGTACAGAGTTAATGGAAGCAATCAAGTCACTAAAATCTGAGTCACTTTCGGACAGATCAATGGGGTACATGGAGTTAGCCTCCGAACCCCCTGTAAAGGCATCCTCCTCATCCTGCGAGTCCGCTCTTGAATCAGAGCCGTGGGAGGAGGAGGGAGAGGGAACCCTACGTCTCTTCTCAGGAGGACGGGGTCTGGGACCTGAGGATGAATCCTCTGTGAGCTCCGGTCCTGAGAGAGACCTAGCAGCAGAGGCACCCTGTGAGGGGGGCTGATGCAGATTCAGCAAAGTCCTGGACAGAAGTCCCATGGACTCAGCAAAAGACTGGGAGATAGACCTAGAAAAGGATTCTACCAAAGCCGGGGGTTCAGCCACAGGAGCAGGAGCAGCCTGAGAGACCACTGGGGGTGAGACTCCAGGCTGTAGCACCGCCAGGGTAGAGCAGGCATCACAATGTGGATAGGTGCTCGGTTCAGGCAGCAGGAGCTTACATGCAGCGCATACAGAGTAAAGCTTTGGAGCCTTGCTCCTCGTGTGAGACATGCTGCTGAAGTGGGGGCTCTGCCAGAGAATGAACCCCAGAGAGTATATCAGAGGTCCACAACCAGAACCGGTTGTGGCTTACCAGACCGCTGTGCTGTGCAGAGCGGTGTTGTGTGCCCTCCAGATCCCGAAGCCCGGACCCCCAAACACAGCACCTCAGCAGGGATGCAGAACGCAGACCAGCGCTGAGTGAACGCTGAGAAAATGGCCGCCGGAGCGAAGAGAGGGGGCGTGACTTGCATGAAGAGCGGGATCTGGAGGGCCATAGAGACCTACAGGGGAGGAGACACGCACAGCAGTGGGGAGTGTCCCTCCCTTGTGCAGAACGGCTGCCGGGAGGAGCCGCGCTGTCCCTCTGCATGAGTGACATATGAGGGCAGTGAAAACGAAACTAGGCCTCCGGCGAAGCCGGGGCCTAAATTTGAGCGGCGAGGCCGATGAGCAGGCACCATCGGCGCGGTTCTCGGGCGATAGCTAGAGAACCCGCCGGAAATGTCAGTAAATACAACAAGCACACTCTCCCCAAACAATACAGCACAGGGACCCCCAAATATAAACGCCTCAGGTACTTAGCTGCTGAGACGCAGGGCCAGGTCCCTGGGGATGAGTGCTCCGGTCCAGCAGGGTCCTGAAGGGCTGCGGATGGAGACCGGTCTCCTGCCAGGCATGGAGACCGTGCTGGCTCCCACTTCAAGCCAGAGCCCAGGAGGGATGGTGAAGGAGCACGGCATGTAAGGCTCCAGCCTAGGAATCAACCTTACAACACCGCCGACACAGTGGGGTGAGAAGGGACATGCCGTGGGTCCAGACGTGGACCCGCACTTCTTCAATCTCATTCCAAAAAGGAAAAAATCATATGAGAATGCATGTGTGGATGTATGCCTCCTGAACACAAAGCGATAAACTGGCTGGGTCTGCTCACCAGGGGGTGTATAAGCTCAGAGGGAGGAGCTACACTTTTAAGTGTAGTACTTTGTGTGTCCTCCGGAGGCAGAAGCTAAACACCCATGGTCTGGGTCTCCCAAAGGAACGATAAAGAAAAATATGAACCACCTGATAACATTATCTTCCACCAACTTCACCTGATAGTCACCAAACCCCGACCATCCACAACAGTCAGGGTCTGTCATGTGGCCTCTCAGAAAAATTAATTGCCCACCTCTGATCTATGTGATTACACATAGATAAGTGCAACACAGTTCTGAACATACAGAAGCCAAGGTGTTAATCAAAAACAGTAATTTTGCCCGAAAAATGAAGAATTAGGCATGACTGTTGACAGAGGTGCAAGGCTCAGTGAATATTACTAAATATTACTAAAATTGAGATACATATAGGCTGATTACATGATCCGTATGGACATATATCATATCAGTAAAAAAATTACCATATTCTGAGTTGACTCTGTTGTACTATATAAAGTAGCATTTTCAAATGCACTATCTGGAGAAAAATAATAAAGGAGGGGGGGGGAGGGAAACAAAAAACAGTATTAAGTAATTCCAACAAAACCGCTTCAGGATCTATTCACAGCTATGGTCTAAGTTCTGTTTCAGAAATTAAATAAATTTCATGTGGAAAAAAAAAACCAAAACACAGAAAAGCCTACAATGGTGTCTAAAATCCAATTTAGGTTTGTTTTTACAACGGATTAAGTGTTGCAAACTCAGCTTTGTGATCCTTCACACAGTTAGCAGAAGGCATATATTTGCACAAAATTTGAGACTTTACCCAGCAAGATGTGGCTTATCAAAGGTGCACAGCTATAAGGTTGTGCAACACATTTACTATAATGTATGCTAGAAAACTAAATTAAAATTATAGTAATATCAAAATAGCATTTTCTGACACAGAAGCAAGCAATTACAGTATGTTGCAAGTATATTAAGACGTGTGTGCCTAAAGAAATTTGGTGCATCACCAGTCTTTATAAAATGTCAACTTTCGTTACATACAAAATATTAGAATATTTGTTTGAAGTTTATTTTCTTTATCACCTACACATTTCACTAACCTGAAGTATAAATGAAGTCTCCATGATACTCTCCTATAGAAAATACATAATAGTCTTTAAGTGCATAAACTTTGTTTTGTCATTTGCTGAAAAGAAATTCTAAATTGAATTTTCCTGTACAATATGATCTATCTTCACCTAATTATAAATAATTCCAGTGAACAAAATATTATAAAAATATTTACTTAGATGCAAACACAGTTGGGGCCCCACTTGAACCAGGTTAGAAACAGATTACCATAATTTATCCTGATGGTGAGAATTATGAGAGTTCATCACACACTTCATTATTTAATGATCCAATTAAAAGGGATGTTCCAGTTCTACTTGGCACCTACTGCCGTCTTGAAAAAGCCTTCCCATTAAATCTGTGTATAAGTGCATGTAGTAGGGTGTGACTATATTAATATACTCACCTACTGCGGTTTTCTCCGGTGTCTAGCACCGTTCGGCTCCTCTTGTCAGTAACGTCACTGCTTTTCAGACTCCGATCACACTGCGCTCTCTATGACCCGGAAATGGCTTTTACCATGTAAGTCCATGGAGCGTCAGGACAAGGCTCAGAACGAGATGCCAAAGGCTTACATTTTAAGAAAAACTTCTGCCTCACACATAGCATAGTTTGAGCCATAGAATCTGAAGTGGGATGACGTCACTGAGAAGAGGAGCAGAACAGTGCTGGATCCTGAAGAAGGCAACAGTAGGTGAATGAAGGGAATTTTGTTTACTTACCGTAAATTCCTTTTCTTCTAGCTCCTATTGGGAGACCCAGACAATTGGGTGTATAGCTTCTGCCTCCGGAGGCCACACAAAGTATTACACTCAAAAGTGTAACCCCTCCCCTCTGCCTATACACCCTCCTGTGCCTCACGGGCTCCTCAGTTTTGGTGCAAAAGCAGGAAGGAGGAAACTTATAAATTGGTTAAAGGTAAATTCAATCCGAAGGATGTTCGGAGAACTGAAAACCATGAAACAATTGAACATGAACAACATGTGTACACAAAAGAACAACCAGCCCGAAGGGAACAGGGGCGGGTGCTGGGTCTCCCAATAGGAGCTAGAAGAAAAGGAATTTACGGTAAGTAAACAAAATTCCCTTCTTCTTTGTCGCTCCATTGGGAGACCCAGACAATTGGGACGTCCAAAAGCAGTCCTTGGGTGGGTAAAAGAATACCTCGATAACAAGATCCGACACGACTCCCTCCTACAGGTGGGCCACCGCCGCCTGAAGGACCTGCCTACCTAGACTGGCATCTGCCGAAGCATAGGCATGCACTTGATAGTGCTTTGTGAAAGTGTGCAGACTAGACCAGGTAGCTGCCTGACACACCTGCTGAGCCGTCGCCCGGTGCCGCAATGCCCAGGACGCCCCTACGGCTCTGGTAGAATGGGCTTTCAGCCCGGAAGGAATCGGAAGCCCCGAAGAACGGTAAGCTTCAAGAATCGGTTCCTTGATCCACCGAGCCAAGGTTGACCTGGAAGCTTGCGAACCCTTACGCTGACCAGCCACAAGGACAAAAAGCGCATCTGAACAACGCAGGGGCGCTGTGCGAGACACGTAGAAACGGAGTGCTCTCACTAAATCTAATGAGTGCAAATCCTTTTCAAAGCGGTGAATTGGATTAGGGCAAAATGAAGGTAAGGTGATATCCTGATTGAGATGAAACGGCGATACCACCTTAGGGAGAAATTCCGGAACAGGACGGAGAACCACCTTATCCTGGTGAAAAACCAGGAAGGGGGCTTTGCATGACAGTGCTGTAAGCTCCGACACTCTACGGAGTGAAGTAACTGCTACTAGAAATGCCACTTTCTGCGAAAGACGTGATAAGGAGATATCACGCAGCGGTTCAAAAGGCGGTTTCTGAAGAGCCGTTAGCACCCTGTTAAGGTCCCAGGGTTCAAGCGGGCGCTTGTAAGGTGGGACTATGTGGCAAACTCCCTGCAGGAACGTGCGGACCTGCGGAAGCTTGGCCAGGCGCTTTTGAACGAATATTGAGAGTGCCGATACTTGCCCTTTGAGAGAACTAAGTGACAACCCCTTATCCATTCCGGATTGAAGGAAGGACAGAAAAGTGGGTAAGGCAAAAGGCCAGGGAGTAAAACCTTTCTCAGAACACCAGGACAAGAAAATCCGCCAAGTTCTGTGATAGATCTTGGCGGACGTCGGTTTCCTGGCCTGTCTCATAGTGGCAATGACATCCTGAGACAGCCCTGAAGACGCTAGGAGCCAGGACTCAATGGCCACACAGTCAGGTTGAGGGCCGCAGAATTCAGATGGAAAAACGGCCCTTGCGACAGCAAGTCTGGGCGGTCTGGCAGCGCCCACGGCTGACCCACCGTGAGATGCCACAGATCCGGGTACCATGACCGCCTCGGCCAGTCTGGAGCGACGAGAATGGCGCGACGGCAGTCGGACCTGATCTTGCGTAGTACTCTGGGCAGCATTGCCAGAGGAGGAAATACATAAGGCAGTCGAAACTGCGACCAATCCTGGACTAATGCGTCCGCCGCCAGAGCTCTGTGATTTTGAGATCGTGCCATGAAGGCCGGGACCTTGTTGTTGTGCCGTGACGCCATGAGATCGACGTCCGGCGTTCCCCAGCGGCGACAGATCTCTCGAAACACCTCTGGGTGCAGGGACCATTCCCCCGCATCCATGCCCTGACGACTGAGAAAATCTGCTTCCCAGTTTTCTACGCCCGGTATGTGAACTGCGGAGATGGTGGATGCTGTAGCTTCCACCCACTGCAGAATTCGCCGGACTTCTTGGAAGGCTTGACGACTCCGCGTGCCGCCTTGGTGGTTGATGTATGCGACGGCAGTGGCGTTGTCCGACTGGATACGGATCTGCCTGCCCTCCAGCAACTGCTGGAAAGCCAGTAGGGCCAGATACACTGCCCTTATCTCCAGGACATTGATCTGAAGGGAAGACTCTATCGGAGTCCAGGTTCCCTGAGCCCTGTGATGGACGAACACCGCTCCCCACCCTGACAGGCTCGCGTCCGTGGTGACCACAGCCCAGGTTGGGGGCAGGAAGGATTTTCCCTGTGATAGAGAAGTGGGAAGAAGCCACCACTGAAGGGACGTCTTTGTTGCAAGGGAAAGAGAGACGTTCCTGTCGAGAGAGTTCGACCTCCTGTCCCATTTGCGGAGAATGTCCCACTGGAGTGGCCGCAGATGGAATTGCGCGAAGGGCACTGCCTCCATCGCTGCTACCATCTTCCCCAGGAAGTGCATGAGGCGTCTCAAGGGGTGAGACTGAGTCCGAATCAGAGATTGCACCCCTGCCTGCAGTGACAGCTGTTTGTCTAGTGGTAGCTTGACTACCGCTGACTGTGTATGAAACTCCATCCCTAGATAGGTCAGAGATTGGGTCGGTGTCAACTTGGATTTTGGGAAGTTGATGAGCCACCCGAACTGCTGGAGGGTCTCCAGAGCGACGGTAAGGCTGTGTTGACACGCCGCCCGAGAAGGTGCCCTGACTAGGAGATCGTCCAAGTAGGGAATCACCGAGTGCCCCTGAGAATGCAGGACCGCCACAACGGATGCCATGACTTTGGTGAAAACCCGTGGGGCTGTCGCCAGGCCGAAGGGCAATGCCACGAACTGAAGGTGTTCGTCCCCAATGGCGAAACGCAAAAAGCGTTGATGTTCTGGTGCGATCGGCACATGGAGATAGGCATCCTTGATGTTGATCGATGCGAGGAAGTCTCCTTGTGACATCGAGGCGATGACCGAGCGGAGAGATTCCATCCGGAATAGTCTGGTGCTCACGTGTTTGTTGAGCAATTTGAGGTCCAGAACGGGACGGAATGATCCGTCTTTCTTTGGTACCACGAATAAGTTGGAGTAAAAACCGCGACCCTGTTCCTGAGTGGGAACGGGGGTCACGACGCCTTCTTTTTTCAGAGCGTCCACTGCTTGAAAAAGTGCGTCTGCTCGCGCGGGGGGCGGGGAGGTTCTGAAGAAACGAGTCGGAGGACGAGAGCTGAACTCTATCCTGTAACCGTGAGACAGGATGTCTCTCACCCATCGGTCTTGAACATGTGGCCACCAGGCGTCGCGGAAGCGGGAGAGCCTGCCACCGACCGAGGATGCGGTTCGGGGATGCCGTGAGTCATGAGGAGGCCGCCTTGGAAGCAGTGCCTCCGGCGGTCTTTTGGGGGCGTGACTTAGACCGCCACGCATAGGAGTTCCTCTGGCCTTTGTCCTGTCTATTGGACGAAGAGGACTGTGGCTTGGCGGAGGGACGAAAGGACCGAAACCTCGATTGTATTTTTCGTTGCTGAGGTCTCTTAGGTTTGGACTGGGGCAAGGAGGAGTCCTTTCCCTTGGATTCCTTAATAATCTCGTCCAATCGTTCGCCAAACAATCTCTCGCCAGAAAACGGCAAACCGGTTAAGAATCTCTTGGAAGCAGAGTCTGCCTTCCAGTCGCGCAGCCACATGGCTCTGCGAACTGCCACAGAATTAGCGGATGCCACCGCTGTACGGCTAGCAGAGTCTAGGACTGCGTTCATGGCGTAGGAAGAAAACGCCGACGCCTGAGAGGTTAAAGATGCAACTTGCGGAGCAGACGTACGTGTGACCGCATTAATCTCAGCCAGACAAGCTGAGATAGCTTGGAGTGCCCACACGGCTGCAAAAGCCGGGGCAAAAGACGCTCCCGTGGCTTCATAGATGGATTTCACCAGGAGTTCTATCTATCTATCTGCCTGTCAGTGGCATCTTTTAGTGATGAGCCATCTGCAACCGAAACCACGGATCTAGCCGCCAATCTAGAGACTGGAGGATCCACCTTGGGACAGTGAGCCCAACCCTTAACTACGTCAGCGGGGAAGGGGTAACGTGTGTCAGTAAGGCGCTTAGTAAAGCGTTTGTCCGGAACCGCTCTGGGCTTCTGGACAGCATCTCTGAAGTTAGAGTGATCGAAAAATGCACTCCGTGTACGTTTGGGAAACCGAAACTGGTGTTTCTCCTGCTGAGAGGCCGACTCCTCTATAGGTGGAGGCGGCGGAGATAAATCCAACACCTGATTGATGGACGAGATAAGATCATTTACTAAGGCGTCCCCTTCAGGTGTATCAAGATTGAGAGCAACATCAGGGTCCGAGCCCTGAGCTGCGACCTCCGCCTCGTCCTCCAGAGAGTCCGCAAGCTGGGAACCCGAGCAGCGTGAGGAAGTCGGGGAAGATTCCAAGCGAGCCCGCTTAGCTGGTCTGGGACTGTGGTCCGTGGAGGAGTCCTCCACGTGAGACCTAGGGCCCACCCCGGCCGGGGTGTACCCAGAGGGACCTGGAGGTGCCGATCTAACCGGGTCCGGGGCCTGTGTAGGGACCGGTCTGGACTGCAGGGCTTCCAGCAACTTGGCAGACCATTTGTCCATAGACTGAGCCATGGATTGTGAAAGTGACTCTGAGAGCTTGTCAGCAAAAGCTGCAAACTCTGTCGCTGCCACCTGGACAGAAGAAACAGGGGGGTCTGCCTGAGCCGAGGGGCCCACTAGTGACCGAGGCTCCGGCTGAGCAAGCGTAACAGGGGACGAGCATTGCTCACAGTGAGGGTAGGTGGAACCCGCAGGTAACATGGCCCTACAAGAGGTACAGGTCGCAAAAAAACCCTGTGCTTTAGTGCCCTTGCTCCTTGTGACCGACATGCTGTTGTGTCCTAGGAGCGTGATCACTGAGGGTATACAGAAAAAGGGGTATACAGCCCGGCCGAACAGAAAGGTATATATATATATACGTATCTATACCGGCACCCAAGGGGACCAACACCGAGTGACCGGTGCGGCTTACCGACCGCTAAAAAGCGGGGTGTGTGCGCTCCAGATTCCCTGCCTGGTCTCCCAGAGCTGCAGAGCTGTTCTGTGTGATTCTCCACCGGCAGAATGTCCTAAAGATGGCTGCCGGAGCTCTCAGGGGAGGGGTGGGCGGCGTCAGGAAAAGTGCGGGAATCTGGGGTCCCCGCAGTGATCAGTGAGGGGGGAGGGAGCACACAGGATGCCCCGGCCCTCACATCCGACGTCAGGTCGGCTGTCCCGCCCCTATCTCTGATAGACAGGCCCGGGGGCGGGAGTTTGCCACTAGGCCGCGATGAAGCCAGGGACTAAATTTAATACCGCGGCCGACAAGCAGGCGCGGTCGGCGCGGTAGTCCCCGGTCTTCACAATTCAGCAGTCAGTTGCGGCGTCCGGGAACCAGGCGCTCCATACACAGTCCCCATGGGGACACAGAGTACCTCGTGGATGCAGGGCCCTGTCCCTGAAGATAGATAAGCTCCTGTCCAGCAGATTCCCTCAGGGGCTGCGGAGGGAGCACGGTCCCATAACCTGGATGACCGCTTCTACCAGAGCCCTCAGGGATGGAGAAGGAAAACACGGCATGAGGCTCCGGCCGTCGTACCCGCAATGGGTACCTCAACCTTAACAGCACCGCCGACTTAGTGGGGTGAGAAGGGAGCATGCCGGGGGCCCCGTGGGGGCCCTCTTTTCTTCCAACCGATACAATCAGCAGCTGCTGCTGACTAAAATGGAGATGTGTGAGTGGATGTGTGCCTCCTTCTACACAAAGCATAAAACTGAGGAGCCCGTGAGGCACGGGAGGGTGTATTAGGCAGAGGGGAGGGGTTACACTTTTGAGTGTAATACTTTGTGTGGCCTCCGGAGGCAGAAGCTATACACCCAATTGTCTGGGTCTCCCAATGGAGCGACAAAGAAATACATTAATACACTACACTATATTCACAGATATACAGATTTAATTACCAAAAAAACTTTATGGGGGGGAATCTGTAAGTGTAGAGGTTTCAGGGGACTTTACAATACAAGCAGTGATGCACGTACATAAAGAATAACATTACTGCTGATCATTGTCTGAGTTCCCCCGACAAACTTTACCACTTTACCATTAATTACCCTCTGCAAGCTCCATCTATAAATTCAGGTACATCCATCAACTGCACTCCAGAATGAGTTGAGACTAGCTGCCACGATGTTTCCAATAAATTGAAGACTTAAAGATAATGAAAGATCCAGCTCCCCATACCCTTTGTAGCACACCATCATAAACCGTAATATAATAGATATTGTAAAGCAGTACTGAGTATTGTACCTTTAAAACCAGCACTTCGAAAAACAGTAAAATGCTTATTAGAAAACACCACACACAAATCCATCATTAAAGGGGTTTTCCCACGAACAAAGTTAATTTCAAAGTTTTTTTTAACCAGTAGAGCTTAGAATAATGATAATTTTCACAATTGGATGAGGTTAAAAAAAATGCTCCTGTGCTGAGATAATTTTATAACTGTGCCCCTGCTATGTGCTGTGTAATGGCTGTATTTGACTGTACAGGGACATGCTCTGATTATTCCCTATCTCCTGAGGTGGAGAGGAAGCAAGAGTATACATTACAGCTTGGGATCATAGCTGATTCTTTTTGTGAGGTAAAGCATCTCCCTGTCTGTTTTTAAAAATATATTTTACCTAATAGAAAGAATTATTTGCAATCCCATGCTGTAATATCTGTATACTTTACTACTTCCTCTCTTCCCCAGGAGCTGTGGTATGATCAGACCATGTCCCTGTATGGTCAGACATGGCCATTACACAGCACATAGCAGAGACACATACTGTATATAAGATTATCTCTGCATAGGAACATTTATTTTTTAAATATATCCAATTGTATATATTACTGTAAGATCTATTGCTTAAAATCAACTTTAAAAGAGAACGATTGTGGTAAAACCCCTTTAAGCAACTAACCTTGCTTCTCTGGAGTACTGATTTTAGCAGAGTTCAGAATGAATAATCAGCTCAGGATTAGGGAAAAAAGGGAGGCAAAGCATAGTGTGGTAAGTGGGGAAAGCCATTTTTCTACAAGATATATTTCAGTGTGCTTTTTTGTTTAGTTTTTTTCTTACTCTTCAAATTGCTTTTAGTATTGATTTTCACTACATAAGCTTTGTCTAACGTTTTAAAAGGAAAATATAGGAGGACCCCGAAGACTTAAGACATAAAAAATAAAAAAGTGCAAATCAAGAGTAACTATTTAGTTGTTTACAAACTCTTATTATTTTTCTAAGAGTGGTTTAGAAAAGCCACTTCCCAGCATGCTTGTAAAAAAGCTTACACTAAGTAACTGGTCCAAAATATAGTGCAAATCTATATAAGCCAATAGCAGGCATAGATTTCAGTTTGTGATGCACGGACAACCAAGATGCACACAAATTATCAAGACGTTTGTAGTCCAGCAAGCTTAAGTTTAAGCCTGGTTTATGAAGCCCAAACCAAGCAAATTTCCCTTTGGATTGAATCCTTTGAATCCTCTTGTGGGACTAGATTTGATATTTCCATTGAACAATCATATTGTGTAGCCTTCAACTTCATTGTAATATTAGTTTTCCAAAATAAATAAAAAAAATACAGGAGTCCAGACAAAAGCCACAAAGTCATCAGTGTTGAGCCTAAAGGATATGAAAATACCCATTATAGTGATCTCATCCTATTTAAGGCCATTATAAATGGTTTAACTCATAAGTAAAACAATGCAGATTATAATACAGATGTTTTTGTTGGCACATACTGTATAACCAGTAGAGAAAAAAATAAAGATAACACAAGCTTTACCATTATCACTTGGCTCATCAATATCTTCTTCTGAGGAATTTAAATTCTGCTTGACAGGGCCAATAGGACCAGGGCTGCTCCTTGCTACCCAAAAAGCTGGAGCAGGAACCATTGGACTTCCTGGATTCTAGGAAAATACAAACATTTTAAACCCCAATTAGATATAGTGAACCTACATATGTAGTTACAGTTCAATACAATGGCACATTGTTGAAAATACTGTACTGTAAAAAAAATTAAGCCATTCCCAATGACCAATTTTCATTTTATGCTCATGACCTGGCAGCAAGATAAATAACTGACGCTAAACTTGTGGGGTTATTTTTTTGCTTTTAAGTGGTAAAAAAAAACCCATTTATGACGTTTCACTCTCTGCCATGCCAATTATATTTGACAGATTAAGATTTTTTTTACAAGTGTGGATAGAAAAAATAATTTTTTTGTTTAGTCCCTAAACCTGTGATCATTATATAGTGAAAAAGCCATTCTTTATGAAACCTAGTCACAGGCTGGGCTTCACTCAAGGTATAAGCAGCAATGCGGGCTTTCAGTAAGTGCCCAGAAATTGCAACATTTAAAAGGGAATCTGTCACCACTTTGACCTTTTTAAACTTAATATGGGGATACAGGTTATAGAATGCTGAAAAAATCCATACCTGTATGTCTCATATCAGATGCCTTGTTGTGGCTAAATAATATTTTATCACTATGTAAATGAGCTCTTCCAGGCTATGGGGCGGGTGCTGCCTGGAATATGACTCTACCTCCAGAGATTTTAAATAAAAGGGCATTACCAGTGTGAGACAAGTAACTGACAGAACAGGAGAAATGAAATTTGACTTCCTGCAAACATGTTTTGCAGTTCTCTGAGCTCTGCTTCATTGCAACACTGTCTGCCTGCAAGCTGAAGCTCAGCGGCACCTGCAGAAGTGTCAGTGATGGGGAACATAGAAATCATGGGGCCCCCATAGCAGAATTTCTATTGCTCCCTTGCCCTTCCCCCCCAAAAAAAAAATATTTGACTATCACAAAAGAGCATATTTCACAATTTTACCAAGTAATTTTTACTCCTACTGAAGCCCCTAGATTCCCCTTTCATTGCAGCCATAAAGTGTGAGTACAACAAAAGTACCCCACAAACTCTGTATGACACCGCCACAGTAAATTCTTCCACAGTACCCTCCACACGCACAATATGATGATCCTACTGTTCCCCCCTTCAACTACCCTGGCAATGAATGGTAACCCCAACACCGTACGATCCCCAACTGTGACCCCAAACAGCCCTCCACATTGTAAAATGGCCCCTACAATGCCTCCAAATAGCCCCCTGAGGAAGCGTAGGCGAAATGTACATAGGGGTGGAGGTGGAAGCACTTCTGTATCACCAACGCTTATATGGGTAAAAACTATTTTGCAATGCTGATGTGATTTTATGGGCTTGTGTTTACCAGCCCCCATTAGTGCACGGTCAGTCTTTCCTCATTGCATCCCTGCTAATGTATACCTAACTGGCATACTGATCTATGCATATAACCTGCAGAGGATGTCTGTTGTATGGGACAGGTGCACCTGACTGTTTATGGGCATATAAATGTGTTCCTTGTGCTCTGCAGTTAAATTCTGAATTAGGAATGTTCCACCATTCAGAGGACGGATATGTATAAACGCAATGGTGTATATTCAACAACTCCCTTTGTGAACAGCTCACCTTATCCAAGCAGCATTTGAGATAAAATGGTATATATCATATTTAGCTGCTAAGCATGATCAGTTTGTGCTATAGATCTGACTAATTTAATGTAGCACTGCTTCTGGTGAATAGTCCGCCCCAAAAGGGATATATTGGCACTCGGCCATATAGTGACTGTATAATTTTCTGGACAATAGTCCATAGAAAGCATATAATTCATACATTCACCAGGCAGGCTATGTTAACCATAAGGATTGCAATTAAGGTACAAATATGTCAACAAAACGTATGGATCTAATATGAGTGATTAACATTGTAAAGACCTAAAGAATTATCCTACGGCAAATGAAATGTGTAAAAACTGTGACTATACCCTGCATTAACATCAGCATTTATCACATGATTTTACTCTTTTTGTATAACAACAATAACAGCATGTGCAAAACCTCCGCATCATAGTGTATTTAAGCACACTGTAACACTGCATCCTTTTAAATTCATGTTAAATGTCTGTCTATAATTCTGTTTGGTGTCTTGAATAAATTATATTTTTGCATTCACAATATGTGTAATTACTCCATTCTCTCTCTTTTTTGAAACTAATAGCTTGAGGAGTTAGCATAAAATATCAGATAAAATGAAAATCTGGATTTATTGTGTATTAATCCCTCCAAATAGTATAATGGCCCTCACACAGCTCTCCGCACAGTATGACGGACCCCACACAAACCTTCAAACTGTATATATGCTTGCACACAGTATAATGGCCCTCATAACTCGATAAAATATAAAGGCTCCCTCATAGCTCTCTAACAATTATAATGGCCCCATTAAGCCTTCCATATAGTATAATGATTCCATATAGTCCTCCATACAGAATGGGCCCCACATAGTCCTCCATAACGTCTAATGCACCCTATAGTCCTCCATGTACCA
This sequence comes from Anomaloglossus baeobatrachus, assembly GCF_048569485.1. Taxonomy (NCBI): domain Eukaryota; kingdom Metazoa; phylum Chordata; class Amphibia; order Anura; family Aromobatidae; genus Anomaloglossus; species Anomaloglossus baeobatrachus. Next base: position 115,466,194 of record NC_134361.1, on the reverse strand, counting down.
TAGTACACTCCCCATATTCCCCCACACAGCATTACGCAGCCACATATAGTATTATACAACCCCACATAGCATTATGCACCCCCACCGTGTACTGAATACATACTCACCTCTCCTCGCTCGCCAGCTGTGTCTGTACTCTGAACATCTCAACAGTGGAGCACAGTAGTGACATCACTGCTGGGCTGAGTGTGAGAGCATAGACACAGCAAGACGATGAAAGGGAGCGCCACACTCCGTCTCATCATTGCTTTCAACTGTATTGGCATCTATGATGCCGATTCATTTGAAAGTACGATCATGGGCGAGCAGCCGGGCCCCCCCGCTCACAGGCCCCATAGCAGTTGCGTGGCCTGCCTCTATTGGTGGTATGCCACTGGTGATAATCACACCCAACTCTGCAGAGAGCCGTCATCACACTGGTAACGCCCCATTTATTTAAAATAATCACTGGAGTTGGAGTTGTCTTCCAGGCAGCCCCCTGCCCCATAGCCTGAAACAGTCATTTACATAAAGTGATAAAATGATGATATTTCAACAACAATGCATCCGATATGAGACATACAGGTATGGCTTTTTTCTGAATTTTAAAACCTGTATGCCGATATTAACAGTTTAAAAGTGGTCAAAGTGGTGACAGATTCCCTTTAAAGGCTGCTGTCTGTGATTGACCATTTAAATGGTTAAACAGTGAATGGAGTAAGCCAGTAGTAACAAGGCTGGCATATGTAGGGCATTATGCAGGCTCAGTTTCAGAGCCCAATCACTACATAGGGACTTGACGCAAGGTATACCATGTCTTACATTGGGGAGTGGTCAAAAGGCGCATTCTCACTTGCCATAAGAGTGTAAAAAGAGTCTAATACATCACTTGTGGGACCTGCACCATCTCCATAACAGGTTTCCCTGCCTATTCCGGTAAGGTGGCCATCTGGAGAACACTAAGAACGATGTGGTTGTCTCTGTGCTGCTTGACAATGAGGAGATAGCCAGATGTTTAATGTGTATGAAAGGAGTTTTGTTTCAGTGCATTTCAAAGTGATCCTCACTTCAGGAAAGTCACCAGGTTACAAATAAATAGCTGAAAATCTTTTTTTTAACTATTTTTGCATAGGTTGTCAAGATATCAGTTTATTTAAAGGTATTATGGATCCTGTACTAATGTATCCAAAGCTTTATGGATGCTACAAATCTAATAGCCAGGCTGCAGATATGGTGATTGGGCTAAAATGGATTATATCCGATAATACTACACTGGTGTCTTCTACATTGCTGCATAGGAAATTACCTGCCTTTGTTTTAGGATAGCCCAGGTTAAGTTTTGTATTTAGACACTTGAATCATCCTCAGGAATGGAAGGAGATACTTACAGATAATGGAGAAAAAGGAGTCTCATCAGCTTCCTCAATTTCGTAATAAGTTATTGTTTCTTCTAACCCTCGTTGCTCCTCATCTCTGTCTGACATAAACCCAAATTGACATTCTTTATTTACACAAGGCATCTGCCTTCTGCTCCGTGTGTAGGACCTATTAAATAGCATAGAGAATTGTAAAGAAGTTGTGTTCTACAAGAAAACTGTAAATATTCGGAAAATTTGATTTAAAAAAATAAAAAAAGAAGGGAATTTTGTTTACTTACCGTAAATTCCTTTTCTTCTAGCTCCTATTGGGAGACCCAGACAATTGGGTGTATAGCTTCTGCCTCCGGAGGCCACACAAAGTATTACACTTTAAAAAGTGTAACCCCTCCCCTCTGCCTATACACCCTCCCGTGCATCACGGGCTCCTCAGTTTTGGTGCAAAAGCAGGAAGGAGGAAACTTATAAATTGGTCTAAGGTAAATTCAATCCGAAGGATGTTCGGAGAACTGAAAACCATGAACCAAAAGAACAATTCAACATGAACAACATGTGTACACAAAAGAACAAACAGCCCGAAGGGAACAGGGGCGGGTGCTGGGTCTCCCAATAGGAGCTAGAAGAAAAGGAATTTACGGTAAGTAAACAAAATTCCCTTCTTCTTTGTCGCTCCATTGGGAGACCCAGACAATTGGGACGTCCAAAAGCAGTCCCTGGGTGGGTAAAAGAATACCTCGATAAAAAGAGCCGAAAGCGACCCCCTCTTACAGGTGGGCAACCGCCGCCTGAAGGACTCGCCTACCTAGACTGGCGTCTGCCGAAGCATAGGTATGCACCTGATAGTGTTTCGTGAAAGTGTGCAGACTAGACCAGGTAGCTGCCTGACACACCTGCTGAGCCGTAGCCCGGTGCCGCAATGCCCAGGACGCACCCACGGCTCTGGTAGAATGGGCTTTCAGCCCCAAAGGAAGCAGAAGCCCAGAAGAACGGTAGGCTTCAAGAATCGGTTCCTTGATCCACCGAGCCAAGGTTGACTTGGAAGCCTGCGAACCCTTACGCTGGCCAGCGACAAGGACAAAGAGCGCATCTGAACGGCGCAGGGGCGCCGTGCGAGACACGTAGAGCCGGAGAGCTCTCACCAGATCTAACGAGTGCAAATCCTTTTCACATTGGTGAACTGGATGAGGGCAAAATGAAGGTAAGGAGATATCCTGATTGAGATGAAAAGGGGATACCACCTTAGGGAGAAATTCCGGGACCGGACGCAGAACCACCTTATCCTGGTGAAAAACCAAGAAGGGGGCTTTGCATGACAGCGCTGCCAGCTCCGACACTCTACGGAGCGATGTAACTGCCACTAGAAATGCCACGTTCTGCGAAAGACGTGATAAAGAGACATCCCGCAGCGGCTCGAAAGGTGGTTTCTGAAGAGCCGTTAGCACCCTGTTAAGATCCCAGGGTTCCAGCGGACGCTTGTAAGGTGGGACTATGTGGCAAACTCCCTGCAGGAACGTGCGGACCTGCGGAAGCCTGGCTAGACGCTTTTGAAATAATACGGATAGCGCCGATACTTGTCCCTTGAGAGAGCCGAGAGACAAACCCTTGTCCATTCCGGATTGAAGGAATGAAAGAAAAGTGGGTAAGGCAAAGGGCCAGGGAGAAAAACCCTTATCAGAGCACCAGGATAAGAAGATCCTCCAAGAGCTGTGATAGATCTTGGCGGACGTTGGTTTCCTGGCCTGTCTCATAGTGGCAATGACATCTTGAGATAACCCTGAGGACGCTAGGAGCCAGGACTCAATTGCCACACAGTCAGGTTGAGGGCCGCAGAATTCAGATGGAAAAACGGCCCTTGAGACAGCAAGTCTGGGCGGTCTGGGAGCGCCCACGGTTGACCCACCGTGAGATGCCACAGATCCGGGTACCACGACCGCCTCGGCCAATCTGGGGCGACGAGAATGGCGCGACGACAGTCGGACCTGATCTTGCGCAGCACTCTGGGCAGCATCGCCAGAGGAGGAAATACATAGGGCAGTCGAAACTGCGACCAATCCTGAACTAATGCGTCCGCCGCCAGAGCTCTGTGATCTTGAGACCGGGCCATGAATGCCGGGACTTTGTTGTTGTGCCGTGACGCCATGAGATCGACGTCCGGCGTTCCCCAGCGGCGACAGATCTCTCGAAACACGTCTGGGTGAAGAGACCATTCCCCCGCGTCCATGCCCTGTCGGCTGAGAAAATCTGCTTCCCAGTTTTCTACGCCCGGGATGTGAACTGAGGAGATGGTGGAAGCTGTGGCTTCCACCCACTGCAGAATTCGTCGGACTTCCTGGAAGGCTTGACGACTGCGAGTGCCGCCTTGGTGGTTGATGTATGCGACGGCAGTGGCGTTGTCCGACTGGATCCGGATCTGCCTGCCCTCCAGCCACCGATGAAAGGCCAATAGGGCTAGATACACTGCCCTTATCTCCAGAATATTGATCCGAAGGGATGACTATCGGAGTCCAGGTTCCCTGAGCCCTGTGGTGGAGAAAAACCGCCCCCCACCCTGACAGGCTCGCGTCCGTCGTGACCACAGCCCAGGTGGATAGGAAGGATTTTCCCTGCGATAGAGAGTTGGGAAGGAGCCACCACTGAAGTGACGTCTTGGTTGCAAGGGAAAGAGAGACGTTCCTGTCGAGTGAAGTCGACCTCCTGTCCCATTTGCGGAGAATGTCCCACTGGAGTGGCCGCAGATGGAATTGCGCGAAGGGCACTGCCTCCATCACTGCCACCATCTTCCCCAGGAAGTGCATGAGGCGCCTCAAGGGGTGTGACTGACCCCGAAGAAGAGATTGCACCCCTGCCTGCAGCGAAAGCTGCTTATCCAGCGGTAGCATGACTACTGCTGACTGAGTATGAAACTCCATCCCAAGGTACGTCAGTGATTGGGTCGGTGTCAACTTGGATTTTGGGAAGTTGATGATCCACCCGAACTGCTGGAGAGTCGCCAGAGCGACGGAAAGGCTGTTTTGACACGCCATCTGAGAGGGTGCCCTGACCAGAAGATCGTCTAAGTAGGGAATCACCGAGTGGCCCTGAGAGTGTAGGACCGCCACAACAGATGCCATGACCTTGGTGAACACCCGTGGGGCTGTCGCCAGGCCGAAAGGCAATGCCACGAACTGAATGTGTTCGTCCCCGATGGCGAAACGCAAAAAGCGTTGATGTTCGGGTGCGATCGGCACATGGAGATAAGCATCCTTGATGTCGATCGATGCTAGGAAGTCTCCTTGTGACATCGAAGCGATGACAGAGCGGAGAGACTCCATCCGAAACCGTCTGGTGCTCACATGTCTGTTGAGCAGTTTGAGGTCCAGAACGGGACGGAACGAGCCGTCCTTCCTTGGCACCACAAACAAGTTGGAGTAAAAGCCGCGACCATGTTCCTGGAGGGTAACAGGGATCACAACTCCTTCTGTCTTCAGAGCGTTCACCGCCTGAAAAAGTGCATCGGCTCGCTCGGGGGGCGGAGATGTTCTGAAGAAACGAGTCGGGGGACGAGAGCTGAACTCTATCCTGTAACCGAGAGACAGAATGTCTCTCACCCATCGGTCTTGAACATGTGGCCACCAGGCGTCGCAAAAGCGGGAGAGCCTGCCACCGACCGAGGATGCGGTTCGGGGATGCCGAGAGTCATGAGGAGGCCGCCTTGGAAGCAGTGCCTCCTGCGGCCTTTTGGGGGCGTGACTTGGACCGCCACGCATAGGAGTTCCTCTGGCCTTTCTCCGGCCTGCTGGACGAAGAGGATTGGGGCTTGGCGGAGGGACGAAAGGACCGAAACCTCGATTGTATTTTCCGTTGCTGAGGTCTCTTTGGTTTGGACTGGGGTAAGGAGGAGTCCTTTCCCTTGGATTCCTTAATAATCTCATCCAATCGTTCACCAAACAAGCGGTCGCCAGCAAACGGCAAACCGGTTAAGAACCTCTTGGAAGCCGAGTCTGCCTTCCATTCGCGCAGCCACATGGCCCTGCGGACTGCCACAGAGTTAGCGGATGCCACCGCTGTACGGCTAGCAGAGTCTAAAACTGCGTTCATGGCGTAGGAAGAAAAAGCTGACGCATGAGAAGTCAAAGACGCAACCTGCGGAGCAGAATTACGTGTGACCGCATTAATCTCAGCCAGACAAGCTGAGATAGCTTGTAGTGCCCACACGGCTGCAAAGGCCGGGGCAAAAGACGCGCCCGTGGCTTCATAGATGGATTTTACCAGGAGCTCTATCTGCCTGTCAGTGGCATCCTTTAGCGATGATCCATCTGCAACCGATACCACAGATCTAGCCGCCAATCTAGAGACTGGGGGATCCACCTTGGGACATTGAGCCCAACCCTTAACCACGTCAGAGGGGAAGGGGTAACGTGTGTCAGTAAGGCGCTTAGTAAAGCGCTTGTCCGGAACCGCTCTGGGCTTCTGGACAGCATCTCTGAAGTTAGAGTGATCGAAAAATGCACTCCGTGTACGTTTAGGGAACCGAAACTGGGGTTTCTCCTGCTGAGAAGTCGACTCCTCTACCGGTGGCGGCGGGGGAGAGATATCTAACACCTGGTTGATGGACGAGATAAGGTCATTTACTATGGCGTCCCCTTCAGGTGTATCAAGATTGAGAGCAACGTCCGTGTCAGAGCCCTGAGCTGCGACGTCCGCCTCGTCCTCCAGAGAGTCCTCACGCTGGGAACCCGAGCAGCGTGAAGAAGTCGGGGAAGATTCCCAGCGGGCCCGCTTAGCCGGTCTGGGACTGTGGTCCGGGCCGGAGTCCTCCACGTGAGACCTAGGGCCCCCCCTGGGAACGTGCTGCGGTGCGGACAGAGAGGGGCCTGGAGGTGAAGATCCAACAGGGCCCGGGGCTTGTGTAAGGACCGGTCTGGACTGCAAAGCTTCAAGCAGCTTGGCAGACCATTTGTCCATAGACTGAGCCATGGATTGTGAGAGTGACTCAGAGTTTTTCAGCAAAAACTGCAAACTCTGTCCCTGCCGCCTGGACAGGGGGAGCAAGGGGTTCTACCTGAGCCGATGGGCCCACTAGTGACCGAGGCTCAGGTTGAGGAAGCAAAACAGGGGTTGAGCATTGCTCACAGTGAGGGTAGGTGGAACCCGCAGGTAACTTAGCCGCACAAGAGGTACAGGTCGCAAAAAAGAGAATTTTGTTACTTACCGTAAATTCTTTTTCTTATAGTTTCGACATGGGAGACCCAGACCATGGGTGTATAGCTTCTGCATCCGGAGGACACACAAAGTACTACACTCAAACGTGTAGCTCCTCCCTCCTAGCATATACACCCCCTGGTAGCCAGTCCTAGCCAGTTTAGTGCAAAAGCTGAAGGAGGACATCCACCCACAAGTAGAGACAGAGCAAATCCCGGAACAACCGGAACCTCTGTCTACAACAACAGCCGGTGAAAACACGCGGAACAAGAAACCTGCCAACAGGCAACAGGGAGGGTGCTGGGTCTCCCATGTCGGAACTATAAGAAAAAGAATTTACGGTAAGTAACAAAATTCTCTTTTTCTTCATCGTTCCTTATGGGAGACCCAGACCATGGGACGTTCTAAAGCAGTCCATGGGTGGGAATAAACAGAAAAACTGAGAAGTAGGCGAAACCTAACTTCACAAATGGGCGACAGCCGCCTGAAGGGTGCGTCTGCCCAAGTTCGCATCTGCCGAAGCAAGAGCATGCACTTGGTAGTGCTTCGAAAAGGTATGCAGACTAGTCCAAGTGGCAGTCTGACAGACCTGCTGAGCCGTAGCCTGGGCCTGAAAGCCTAAGAGGGACCGACAGCTCTGGTCAAGTGTGCCTTGATCCCCGGCGGGAGAGGCACTTGAGTACACTGGTAGGTATCGGAAATGGCCGACCTAAACCAACGAGCCAGGGTCGGTTTAAATGCCGAGAGGCCCTTACGCTGACCAGCGGTCAGCACAAAGGAGAGGTGCACCGCCTAAGAACAGCGGTGCGAAACACATAGATCCGGAGCGCCCGCACCAGATCCAGAGTATGCAACTCCCTTTCAAAGTGATGAACAGGAGCCGGACAAAAGGAAGGCAGGGAAAATGCCCCAGTTAAGGTGGAAGCAGCAACCACCTTAGGGAGAAAGTCCGGAGTCGGACGGAGAACCACCTTGTCTTGATGAAGGGAGGACTCCGAAGAGAGTGCAGCCAAAACAGAGACTCTCTTGAGGGAAGTTATGGCCACTAGAAAGACCACTTTCTGTGAAAGACTAAACAAAGAAACCTCCCTAAGATGCTCAAAGGGGGGTTTCCGGAAGCCATGAGGTCCGAATTAAGGTCCCAGGGCTCCAAAGTCCGCCGGTAAGGCGGAATGATGTGAGATGCGCCTTGCATGAAGGAGCGCACCTGGACCAGCCGGGCGATACGCCGCTGGCACAACACTGACAGAGCCGAGACCTGTCCCTTAAGGGAATTGAGGGATAGTCCTAGCTGCAGACCGGACTGTAGAAGGGACAGGAGGGTCGGCAAGGCCAAAAAGGCCAAAGGATACTTCCGAGCTCGAGTCATAGTGGAGATGACTTCAGGAGGGATACCAGAAGTCGTCAAGATCCAGGACTCAAAAGCCACGCCGTCAATCTGAGAGCCGCAGGTTCTGGCGGAAAGACGGACCTCATGAGAGAAGGTCTGGACAGTCCGGGAGATGCTATGGCATCTCTACGGACAGACGGAGCAGGTCAGGGTACCAAGCTTGCCTGGGTCAGTCTGAAGTAATGAGAATGACCCGACGGCCCTCCTTTCTGATCTTGCGCAGGACTCTGGGCAAGAACTAGAGAGTGAAACACGTAAGACAGACGAAGCTGGGACCAAACTTGAACCAGTGCGTCTGCCGCAAAAACCTGAGGATCTTGGAGCCACGGTTTGACGTCTGAGACAATCTGCCTCCCAGTTTTCCACGTCTGGGATGTGGGCTGCGGATATGGTGGACTAGGAGTCCTCCGTCCACTGAAGAATGCGATGAACCTCCAACATTGCCAGGCGGCTGAGTGTCCCGCCCTGGAGGTTGATGTAGGCAAACGCTGTAGCGTTGTCTGACTGGACTCGAATGTGCCTGGCCGCCAACAGATGGCGAAAGGCTTAGAGAGCTAGAAACACAGCTCTGATTTCCAGCACGTTGATCCAGAGGGCTAATTCGGACAGAGTCCAAGTGCCCTGCGCTCCATGGTGGAGATATACTGCTCCCCAGCCGGATAGACTAGCATCTTGGTGAGGATCACCCGGGACGGAGCCAGGAAGGGGCGTCCCTGAGACAGAGGGGCCGAAGCCACCACTGAAACGAGCCCCTGGTCTGTGGCGAAGCCACCACCCCGTGGAAGGAGGAAGTCCGCTTGTTTCAACAGCGGAAAATATCCAGCCGCAGAGGACGCAGATGGAACTGGGCAAGGGAATCGCTTTCATTGACACCACCATCTGATCCAGCACCTGTATTAGGTGCCTGATGGAACGACGTCGACCGCCAGCAGAGGGACTGCTGTTTGACTAAGGGCAGCTTCACAAGTGCCGACAGAGTCTCGAATTGCGTCCCTGGGAATATGAACTTCTGGGTCGAAGTCAGAGTGGGCTTGGACAGAATGACAAACCACCCGAATTGGTTAGAGTGGCGAGAGTGAGCGAGGCACTCCGCTAACAGTTTGCACTGGATGAAGCCCAGACTAGAAGGCTGTCCAGGACAAAAGGATCACTGCCAACCCCTAGAGGTGCAGGACCGCAATCACAGCTGCCCCGACCTTGAGAATACTCGAGGGGCCGTGGCTAACCCCAAGGGAAGAGCCACGAATTGGACCATTCTGATTGCAAAACGTAGCCAACGCTGGTGTGAAACTGCGATTGGCACATGCAGATAGGCATCTCTGATGTCGATGGATGCTAGGGAATCTCCTTGGGTCATTGATTGATCGCAGAGACTCCATGCGAAAATGCCGCACCTGAACATGCTTGAGAAGCTTGAGATCCAGGTCGGAAGGCATCGCCCTCTTCGGGTACCAGGAATAGATTTAAGCAGAAATCTCAGAACCGTTCCCAGTCGGGAACCGGTACAATTACTCCAGTGGCCTGCAAGAATGCCACAGCCTGTGAGAAGGCGGCGGCCTTGGAGCAGGGGGTAGTTGCAGAAAAAATCTGTTTGGCGGGCTGGATAGAATTCTATCCTGTAGCCGTGGGAGATGGTATCTCGCACCCACTGATCGGAGACGTGTTAAAACCATACGTCGCCAAAGTGGGAGAGCCTGCCACCGACCAAGGACGTTGCTGGCGTGGCCAGATAGCCAGGAGGAGGCTGACTTAGTGGCAGCATCTCCTGCGGTCTTCTCGTGCGCCATTTGGGTTTACGATCCTTGGCTGAGCCAGTGGACGAGGCCGAGGGCTTAGAGAACGATCAGATGGAGGAACGAAAAGAACGAAACCTCGACTGATTCCTGCCCTGGACAGGTTTCCTGGTTTAGGTTTGTTGCATGGAAGAACTCTTCCCGCCAAGAGCTTCCTTAATGATTTCATCCAGTTGTTCCCAAATAGTCTGGTCCCAGCAAAAGGGAGCCCAGCAAGGAACTTCTTTAGAAGCATCCGCCCTCCACTTCCGAAGCCACAGGAGCTTGCGGATAGCGAGGAAATTAGCCGAGGCCACCGCAGTGCGGTGAGAGTCTCCAGCATGGCAGACATGGCATAGGATGAAAAGACTGAAGTCTGAAAGTTAAGGCAACCATTTCGGGCATAGATTCCCTGTGAGGGAATGCATCTCCTCTAGAGAAGCAGAGATGGCTTTGAAAGCCGCACTGCTGCAAGAGCTGGGGAAAACGAGGCCCCTGCCGCCTCCATACAGATTTGGCCAGAAGGACAACCTGGCGGACAGCAAAGCCGTAAGTGAGGAGCCATCAGCCACTGATACAACGGTCCGGGCTGCTAAACACCGGAGGGACCACCTTTGGTGAATGAGCCCACTCCTTGACCACCTCTGGTGGAAAGGGAAAACTGCCATCAGAACCACGCTTTGGGAAGCGTTTGCCAGAGCAGACCCTGGGCTTGGTCACAGTGGCCTGAAAACTGGAGTGGTTAAGGAACACACTCCTTGTTCTCTTAGGCAAGGTAAACTGGCGGATTGAGGTCCAGTACAGAATTAATGTACAGTGGGATCCTTAGAGAGGTGCCGTCAGCCACTGATACAACTATCCGGGCTGAAATACTAGACACCGGAGGGACCACCCTTGGTGAATGAGCCCACTCCTTGAACACCTGTGGTGGAAGAAGGAAACAGTCACCAGAACCACGCTGTGGGAGCGTCTGTCAGGACAGGCTCTGGACTTGGTTCAGTGGGCTGAAAACTGGAGTGGTTAAGGAACACACTCCTTGTTCTCTTTAAGGTATACTGATGCCTTTCTGCCAGAGGGGGATACTCCCCTGATACAGGCGGACTGAGGTCCAGTACAAATATAATGGACGCAATCAAATCATTAGCATCTGCATCACCCTTGGACAGATCAATGGTACATTAAGTAGCGTCCGAGCCCCCAGTAAAGACAACCTCCTCGTCCAGTGAGTCAGCTCGTGAATCAGAGCTGCGGGACGGGGAAGGACAGGGGACCCTGCGTCTCCATTTTAGGAGGACGGGGACTGAGACCAGATGAAGAGTCCTCTGAGAGCTTTGCTGAGCGAGCCGTAGCAGCAGAAGCGCCCTGAGAAGGGGGCTAATGCATGCTCAGCACCACCGGAGCAGCTGGAGGGACCACTGATGAGCCTCCAGGCTGAGGGACCACTGTGTATATGTGCTCAGTACAGGCAGTACGAGTCTACATGCAGTGCATATTAAGAACAGCCTTGCAGCCTTGCTCTGATGTGAGACATGCTGCAGAAGTGGGGGCTCTGTGAGGGAATGCATCTCCAGAATGACCCCCAACAGAGTATATAAACAGAGGATATAAGCAGCTGCACAACTGGAGGTTGTGGCTTGCCAGACCGTTTAACATACATTTCTGTGCCCTCCAGTCCCCCAGCCCAGGCCCCCATTTGTCACAATGTGGTATCTCTGTGCCTATGCAGACATTGAGAACGCTGAGAAAATGGCGACCGGAGCGAGGAGAGGGGGCGGGGCCTACTCTGAGAGCGGGCAAATGAGGTATACAGGGGAGGGAATCTTTCCTCAGTGAGGAGTGTCCGTTCCCTGTGCTGCACAGCCGCTGGGCGGAGCCACACTGTCCCTCTGCATAACTAATATGCAGGGGCAGTGAAACCGAAACTAGGCCTCAGGCGAAGCCGGGGCCTAGATTTAAACATGCGGCCAGCGTGCAGGCACCATCGGCGCGGTTCTCCAGTGAAAACTGGGGAACAGGCCGGAAATGTTACCACAGTCATAAAACACACTCCCCCCAATAAATAAAGTACAAGGGACCCCTGGAAAGACCACTTTCTGTGGTAAAAACGTCTCAATACTTAGCTTTTGAGACGCAGGGCCATGTCCCTGGGGGGGGTTAAACGCTCCGTCCAGCAGAATCCTGAACAGGGCTGCGGATGGAGACCGGTCTCCTGCAAAGCAGTGAGAACCGTGAGGGCTCCCACTTCAAGCCAGAGCCCCAGGGGATGGTGAAGGAGCGCGGCATGTGAAGGCTCCAGCCTTGTAAAATCAACCTTAACAGCACCGCCGACACAGTGGGGTGAGAAGGGACATGCCGGGAGTCCAGATTGGACCCGCTTTTCTTCCAAATCTTTGAAATCCAAAAAATCAAAAATCAGAGAATGCATGTGTGTGTGTGACCTCCTGAACACAAAGCATTGAAACTGGCTAGGACTGGCTACCAGGGGGTGTATATGCTAGGAGGGAGGAGCTACACGTTTGAGTGTAGTACTTTGTGTGTCCTCCGGAGGCAGAAGCTATACACCCATGGTCTGGGTCTCCCATAAGGAACGATGAAGAAATAACCCTGTGCCTTGGCACCCTTGCTCCTTGTGGACGACATGCTGTTGTCTCCTAGGAGAGTGATCACTGAGGGTATATGGGAAGGGTATACAGCCCGACCGAACAGAAATATATAAATATATATATAGTATCTATTCCGGCACCGGGTGACCGGTGTGGCTTAACGACCGCTAAAAAGCGGAGTGTGTGTCCTCCAGATTCCCTGCCTTAGGTCTCCCAGCGTTGCAGAGCTCTTTCCAGGAAATCCTCCACAGGCAGAATGCCAAAGAAATGGCTGCCGGAGCTCTCAGGGGAGGAGTGGAGCCGTGGGCGGCGTTAGAAAAAGTGCGGGAATCTGGAGTCCCCACAGTGATCAGTGAGGGGGGAGGAAACATACAGGATGCTCCGGCCCTCACAGCCGACGTCAGGCCGGCCGTCCCGCCCTTACCCCTGATAGACAGGCCCGGGGGCGGGAGTTTTGCTACTAGGCCGCAATTGAAGCCGGGGACTAAATTTAAGACCGCGGCCGACAAACAGGCGCGGTCGGCGCGGAAGTCCGCCGGCCGTCACAAATAAGCAGCTGCTGCAGCGTCCGGGATGAAGGCGCTCCATGCACATCCCCCATGGGGATACAGAGTACCTTAGTGATGCAGGGCCCGGTCCCTGAGGATAAATAAACTCCTGTCCGACAGATTCCCACAGGGGCTGCGGAGGGAGCACGGTCCCAGTGGATGGATGACCGCTCAGGATCCCACTTCTCCCAGAGCCGCTAACGGATGGTGAAGGAGACGGCATGAGGCTCCGGCCTTTGTACCCGCAATGGGTACCTCAACCTTAACAGCACCGCCAACTTAGTGGGGTGAGAAGGGAACATGCCGGGGGCCCCGTGGGGGCCCACTTTTCTTCCAACCGATATAACTCTGAGAATTCATGAGTGGATGTGTGCACGGAGGGTGTATAGGCAGAGGGGAGGGGTTACACTTTTTAAAGTGTAATACTTTGTGTGGCCTCCGGAGGCAGAAGCTATACACCCAATTGTCTGGGTCTCCCAATGGAGCGACAAAGAAAATTGTCCTTTTAAAGAAATAAGTATACTTATATACATTTTTTTTTTACTACATACATGTCCAAAAGAGTACGCACCTTAAAACATAATAGGCATACAGCCATTTAATTTAAAGGGAAATGGGCTATACTGAAGATTATTATAACTGTTAGGCTATGTTCACTTGCAACAAAAACCTGCCCTTTTATTAGTAAAAAATGCTGCGTTAAAAAAACGCTCGTCTTTTCATCGTTTTTATTTTACATATAAAGGAGGAGGATAGAGATTAGCGCAAGATAGAGAACATTTTTTAGGGTGCGGATTACATGTGTGCTTTGTCTACAGTATATGTTTACTAAAGTTAGTTTTGTTCACGAAAAACATTGCGTGAATAAAACTTTGCAAAGACACTGAAAATTGAGATACTGTAGGTTTCAAGAATGCTGCAATTTTCCAATAAAATCAGGAAAAAAAGTAATGTGTATGAGATTTCTGAACTCTCAACTTTTGCTGGTATGGGAAAAAACAGATTCCAATTTGCATCAAAAGAAAAAAGTGTGAACATTGCCCCATAGAATACAACGTTTTTAATAATCTATTGCTGGTTTGATCCTTTGTAATTGACCATACTGTGAAAAAAAATTATCTGAAGCAAAGGTTTAAAACTTAAATGCATGTTTTTTTTTGGCTAAAATGCATTTTGAAAATTAGGTTTGGTTTAACATTCTGGACAATTTGGCTTCTAATTTCTCAATGTACCACAGCACATAGAGCTCTTGAAACACTTCTCTTGCATTGAACATTAATGTTCTAAAGATGACCAACATAAATTTAAAAATCATTTAAAGAGGAAAGAGAAGAGTTACGGATCATGATGGACGTACCCAGACTGTAAAAGTCATGTTCAATGGCCGTGCGCTGTCACTTCAGATATAGCAGAGCTGGAATAGTCATAGGACACTAGTGTGGATTATATCAGACCTGGGTGTTTTGGGGGGTTAATAAAGGGGTGAGGTAGGGTGTATTTTTTTGTATTTTATTTTAAATAAAGGATTTTTCAGTGTTTGTGTATTTTTCACTTACAGATTAGTAATGGTGGAGGGGTCTCAGACGCTTCCCATTACTAATCTAGGGCTTAGTGGCAGCTGTGAGCTGTTAACCGCTTATTACCCCAACTGCTAACCCACCAGGGCAATCAGGATGAGCCTGGTAAAGTTCTGGGATTGCCACATTTAATGGATGCGACAATCCAGGGCTGGTGCAGACTTTTTTAGGCTGGGGGTCCCCAATAGCCATGGGCCTCCCCAGCCTAAGAATATCAGCTCCCAACTTTGTTTTATCATGGCTGGGTATCAAAATTGGTGGGACATCGCATGTAGTTTAATAAATGTTTTAAATATTTTTATTAAAGAAAAAGCTGCATGCGGTCTCTCTTATTTTGATACATAGTAAAGGTAAGCCCAATGCTGGGGGCTGAAGCCTGTAGCTGTATGCTTTATCTGTGCTGGGTATCATATTATGGGGGAGCCTATGCCAACTTTTTAATTTATTTTGTTTTTATAACAATAGAGACGAACCCCCAGTGCCGCTGATTGAAAGCATCCTAAACGAGTAGGTCTTCTTAACTGGCTAAGGGTGCTGAGGAGAAAAATACAGTAATAAAAAAAAGATAACTCCGACACACTAATGATGCAAATAAGCAAAACATCCACTTTAATTTTGGAATTCAAAATACAGAAAAAGGAACAAAAAATAAGAGACAGTTCGGCTTATACACAGCCTTTTTCAAGGTTTTTGTTATCTGGGATTGGAATTCGCTTATACTGCTGTAATGAACACGGCTGGTAATGGTTTCTTTATTTTCATCAGAGTGTGGCAGAGATTTTTTTTATTTTTTTATCTGATTGAAAGCAGTCAGATACGCTGTCACACAGGGTGGGGGCACATCTGACTGACAGTAGGTTGGGGAAGTAGTGAATATGTATGAAGGGTAATGAGCAGCCCTGGAAGTAGTGTTGGAGCTGCATGGGAGAATCAGTAAGTAAAAACACTCCTACTCCAATCCCAATATCCAGTCCTCACCCCAGCCCTAACCCATCTCTTCAACCTATCACTAACAAGTGGTGTATTCCCTTCATGCTTTAAACATGCCTCTATTACACCCATCCTCAAAAAGCCCTCCCTTGACCCATCCTCTGTGTCAAACTATCGCCCCATATCCCTTCTCCCCTATGCCTCAAAACTACTGGAACAGCATGTCCATCTTGAACTGTCCTCATACCTCTCCTCCTGCTCCCTCTTTGACCAGCTACAATCTGGCTTCCGACCGCATCATTCCACCGAAACTGCCCTAACTAAAGTCACTAACGACCTACTAACCGCCAAAGCCAAGCGACACTACTCTGTCCTCCTCCTCCTGGACCTGTCCTCTGCATTCGACACAGTAGACCATTCCCTCCTACTACAGATTCTCTCATCTCTGGGCATCACAGACTTGGCCCTATCTTGGATATCCTCATACCTAACCGACCGAACTTTCAGCGTCTCCCATTCTCACACAACTTCCTCATCTTGCCCCCTATCTGTCGGTGTTCCCCAAGGCTCAGTTCTTGGACCCCTGCTGTTCTCCATCTACACCTTCGGCCTGGGACAGCTCATCGAGTCCTACGGCTTCCAGTATCATCTCTATGCCGATGACACACAGATCTACCTCTCTGGACCTGACATTACCTCTCTACTAACCAGAATCCCACAATGTCTGTCTGCTATTTCATCCTTCTTCTCTGTGCGATTCCTAAAACTTAACATGGACAAAACAGAATTCATTGTCTTTCCTCCTCCTCACTCATCTCCTCCAACAAGCCTTTCCATCAAACTCGATGGTTGCTTACTCTCCCCAGTCTCACAAGCTCGTTGCCTTGGAGTGACCCTCGACTCTGCTCTATCCTTCAAGCCACACATCCAAGCCCTCTTCACCTCATGCCGATTACAACTCAAAAACATCTCCCGGATCCGTGCTTTCCTTAACCAAGAATCAACAAAAACATTAGTGCATGCCCTCATCATCTCCCGCCTCGACTACTGCAACCTCCTGCTCTCTGGCCTCCCTTCCAACACTCTTGCACCCCTCCAATCTATCCTAAACTCTGCGGCCCGCTTAATCCACCTCTCCCCTCGCTACTCCCCAGCCTCGCCACTCTGCCAATCCCTTCACTGGCTTCCCATCACCCAACGACTCCAGTTCAAAACACTAACCATGACATACAAAGCCATGCACAACCTGTCTCCTCCCTACATCTGTGACCTAGTCTCCCGGTACCTACCTGCACGCAACCTCAGATCCTCACAAGATCTCCTTCTCTGCTCCTCCCTTATCTCCTCTTCCCACAATCGCGTACAAGATTTCTCCCGTGCATCCCCCATACTCTGGAACGCTCTACCTCAGCACATCAGACTCTCCCCTACCGTGGAAAGCTTCAAGAGGAACCTCAAGACCCACCTCTTCCAACAAGCCTACAACCTACAACAGCCCTCAGTCCAGTAGACCACTGCGCAACCAGCTCTGTCCTCACCTATTGTACCATCACCCATTCCCTGTAGACTGTAAGCCCTCGCGGGCAGGGTCCTCTCTCCTCCTGTACCAGTCTGTTATGTACTGTTAATGATTGTTGTACGTATATCCTTTCACTTGTAAAGCGCCATGGAATAAATGGCGCTATAATAATAAATAATAATAATAATAATAATATCCCTTCTACTACCATTTAAAGCACCAGATTCTGGTTGCCATTGGCTTATATGAGAACTGGCATCCAGCCAGATATCCGGGATCAATTCTAGACCCGCAGCAGAGGTTTTCATTTTTTTTTTAAACCCCGTTGGACCCGCCGATCCAGGGTATCAGCGAGTCTGCTCATCACTAGTTACAGATCCAGTATTTCACAGATTTGATATAGAAGCTGAACATTTAGAATGCTTTTATAACCAAAAAGACATGAAAGCATAAAAATCGCTGCCTCAAAAAGTTACTCCTAGCTTTTTATCCCTTCACCATGCAGCTTATTTTCACCTTCCTGACCAGGCCAATGATTTAAATTCTCATCAGTGCAATTTTATGAGGTAATAACTCTGGAAAGCTTCAACGGATCACAGCAATTGTGAGACTGTTTTTTCGTGACTTCTTGCATGTTAGTGTTAAATTTAAAACATTTTTTTGCATTTACTTGTGAAAAAAAGAAAAATTCGGAGAAAATGTTAATGTAGCCATTTTCAAATTTTGAATTATTATGCCAGTAAACCAGAGAATTCTGTCACACAAAATAGTTAATAAATAACATTTACCACATGTCTACTTTATATTAGCACCTTTTTTTGTCAGGATATTAGAAGTGTTAAAATTGAAAATCAGTAATGTCTAAGTTTTCCAACCAAAAGTTTTTTTAGGGAAGATATCACATTACATTTGAAATGACTTTGAGAGGAGCAGTTTTTAGATTGGTGTCACTTTTGGGTATTAGCTGTCATATAGGCCCCACACAGGATTCAAAACCACATTCAAGGAATTCCACTAAAAGAACGTGGAATTAAAAATGAAAGTTTTAATTTAGCCCCAAATTTTGCACTTTCACAAGTGTAAGCGGAGAAATTGCAGCACACAATTTGTTCCACTAAAATCTTGTTTTGGCCCAAAAGTTGTAAGTTTTCAAAATAAAGGGTAACAAGAGAAAAATGACCATACAATTGGTTACACAATTTCTCCCAAGTTCGCCAACATCCCATATGTGATCGAAAACTACTTTTGAGGCACGATGAAAAAGATCAGAAAAGAAGGAGCACCATATTGGAGTGCAGATGTAGTTGGAATAGTTTTAGGGGGTGCCATATCAAATTTCCAGAGCCCCTGACTTGCCAGGAAAGCACAGCCCCTAGCATGTGTCTCAATTTTACAAATTGTTTAAAAGAACTGAAGTCCTCAGTGGTTGATACCTTTTAATGGCTAACTGAAAAGATGGTAATAATAGCAAGCTTTCAAGACTACTCAGGTCTCTTCTTCAGGTAATATTGAGCCTGAAGAAGAGACCTGAGTAGTCTCGAAAGCTTGCCATTATTACCATCTTTTCAGTTAGCCATTAAAAAGGTATCAACCACTGAGGACTTCAGTTCTTTTAAACAATTTTTTATCTCTACTGGCTAGCACGGTACAAAGATATATTTTACCTCTATCAATTTTACAAAATCAACTAATCTAGGAGTACAATGATGGTATTGACAACAAAGGTGTGTCACAATTGTATTTTATTGGCCGAAGAAAAAAATTAAATTTCTACTACCAAAATATTTTAGCCCCAAACTTACAATTTGCACAAGAGGAATTGATAAAACAGGCCCCATAATATATTACACAATTTCTCCTGAACGTGGCAATATCCCACATGTGACTGTACAGTACTGCTGGGCCACACAGCAGGGATTGGGAGAGAAGGAGCACTTTAAAGAACATAATTTCCTAGAATAGCTTGCAGACTCAATTTGCAGAGAGCCCCTAAGTGCCAGAAGAGCTGAAACCCCCTCAAGTGACCACATTTTGGAAATTACCCCCCTCTGGGAATTCATCTACGGGTGTGGTGATGATTTAGTCTCAGGAAAACACGCGTGGAGTCAAATGAACTTAATGTTGCAGAAATAAAAAAATTGCAAACACTTGTATTGCTCAGTAGATTGTAGTGCCTATAAATTGTGCCTAGCTTATGCTACTGGAGAGACACACCCCATAAAAAAGCAGGCATCCTCATTACAGAAATGTCAAACATGTGAACGTTAACTGTGGTTTAGGCACGATGATATGCTCAGAGAGGAGGAAGCATTTGGATTTGGAAGAGCTTTTCCAAAGCTTTTGTGCTGCCAGTAACGTGGAAGCCACCTATTTTCCATTAACAGATGACGGACCTGAGAGGAGATTGTTTTTGTTGGTTGAGTTTAGTGGCTACAGGTGGCAATTTGAGGTACAGAACATTTTGGATCAATTCACATTTATCTTGTGCACTATGCTTAGCACTTACCTTAATGTTTCCATCTACATCTCCAAAATATGTGATTCAGGTGAAACCTCCCCACCCAAAACAGATCCATTGACCATAATGAGGCAGCAGAGTCACTCCGGACTCAGTTTGGCCTCTATTCAGCGGTGTCCTTCTCAAAAAGGTGCACAAAACTGTTGATGACCACACTTTTGTGCACGCCTGATAAGACATGTTATTAAAAAAAAAAAGCTGTGCCAGCTGCAGTGCAATATCTCAAGTTTGGATCAATTACATTTTTCATTATAAATTTTCTGAAATGATTAGTCACGGTTCGCAATCTGTAAGCAATTGTGACCGTTATACTAATTAATTTGAAAGCACTTTGGAAACGTGAAGAAGTTAGTTTTCCAACAATTTGCACAAATATGCTTACCTAGTTCTGTAGGAATAGTTGTCAAAACTTTGGTAGCATCTCTTTCCAGAGTTGTGATAAAATGGAATCTCTGGACTCATGAGATTGTGTCTGTTAATATAATGGAGAGGAGAGATTGGCTTATGATAAAAATATAAGAGTCTATCAAAGACCTCTAATAAGAGTATTGAAGAGACACTATAGTGAAATATTTCAAGTCAAATATTGTAATGTCTGTACAAGAGAAAAAAAATGTTTAAGCCAGACATTTTTCAATAGTTTGACGAGAAGTAAGCTGAGACTCTTCAAATGAACTATTCGTTATACATTTCCCAAGAAATATAAAAAGCCTAGTGCAAAGGTGCAAATGTCCAATTCATTATAATAACCGTAGATATATCAGAATAAACCCAAAGTTTGGCAAGCGACATAAAACAGGGGTGTCAAGAGGCACAATATGGCATTGTGCAAGTCATTTTTTGTTGTATTAAAGCAGCACTTACACTACATTAGATGCATATACAGTGCCTTACGAAAGTATTCGGCCCCCTTGAATTTTAACCTTTTCCCACGTTTCAGGCTTCAAACAAAAGATAAAAAATGTAACTTATGGTGAAAAATCAAGTGGGACACAATTGAGAAGGTGAACGAAGGTTCGCTGTGACGTGGCAGTGGGTTTAATACAACCTGATCAGAATGGTAACTAAGAACCTCATGTTCTATTTCATTTTTTGCCTAGAGACTTTAGATCATTGTATTTCTTGGATGTGCGATCCATGTCTTTTTTCTCCATAGTTTGTTATACAACATTCTATCCCCCTCTGCTTTTTGCTTGGATCCGCAGCACTCCCACCCCCCCACCCCCATTTAGCACAGGATTTTAATCAGCAGGAGACTGCAAGAGGGGTCAGCCTTTTTTTGCTCCCAGTTCACATATGGGAGCCAGTGGGAGGTGAGTGCGCAGCTCCTCCCACTGTGTGGTGGACGCTGTTGTGGTGGTGTCGTGTCAGTGGGACGGTGCGGCCTGGAGCCTTGGGGGCTTCGCCTTGCAGCATGGGTGCTGTGGGGCACCAGGTCACCTGCCCTGCTGGCACTTTGTCGCTGCAGCAGTGTTTAGTGCACAGTGCCGCACTACAAAATTTAGAATAGGGGGCACACTTAAGAGGTTCGCCGTGACGTGGCAGTGGGCTTAATACAATCTGATCAGAATGGTAGCTAAGAACCTCATGTTCTATTTATTTTTTTGCCTAGCGGCTTTAGATCATTGTATTTCTGGGATGTGCGATCCGTGTCTTTTTTCTCCATAGTTTGTGAACGATATTTATTGCTTATTTTAAATTTTTGTAAAAAATAGACTGAAAAGTTGGGCATGCAATATTATTAGTTTCCTTTAAGTTAATACTTTGTAGCGCCTTTTGCTGCGATTACAGCTGCAGTCGTTTGGGGTATGTGTCTATCAGTTTTGCACATTGAGAGACTGAAATTCTTACCCATTCTTCCTTTGCAAACAGCTCGAGCTGAGTGAGGTTGGATGGAGTGCGTTTGTGAACAGCAGTTTTCAGCTCTTTCCACAGATTCTCGATTGGATTCAGGTCTGGACTTTGATTTGGCCAACACCTGGATATGTTTATTTGTGAACCATTCCATTGTAGATTTTGCTTTATGTTTGGGATCATTGTCTTGTTGGAAGACAAATCTCTGTCCCAGTCTCAGGTCTTTTGCAGACTCCAACAGGTTTTCTTTAAGAATGGTCCTGTATTTGGCTCCATCCATCTTCCTATCAATTTTAAACATCTGCCCTGTCCCTGCTGAAGCAAAGCAGGCCCAAACCATGATGCTGCCACCACCATGTTTGACAGTGGGGATGGTGTGTTCAGGGTGATGAGCTGTGTTGCTTTTACGTTAAACATATCGTTTGACATTGTGCCCAAATAGTTAGATTTTGCTTTCATCTGATCAGAGCACCTTTTTCCACATGTTTGGTGTCTCCCCCAGGTGGCTTGTGTCAAACTTTAAAGAACACATTTTAAGGATATCTTTGAGAAATGGTTTTGTTCTTGCCACTCTTCCATAAAGGCCAGATTTGTGCAGTGTACGACTGATTGTTGTCCTATGGACAGAATCTCCCACCTCAGCTGTAGATCTCTGCAGTTCATCCAGAGTTATCATGGGCCTCTTGGCTGCATCTCTGATTAGTCTTCTTATTTGAGATTAAATTTTTGAGGGACGGCCGGGTCTTGGTAGACTTACAGTGATATGATGCACCCTCCATTTCAATATGATCGCTTGCACAGTGCTTCTTGGGATGTTTAAAGTTTTGGAAATCATTTTGCAACCAAATCTGGCTTTAAATTTCACAACAGTATCACGGACCTGCCTGTTGCGTTCCTTGGTCTTCATGATACTCTATGCGTTTTAAACAGAACACAGACTATCACAGAGCAGGTGCATTTATACGGAGACTAGATTACACACAGGTGGATTATAGTTATCAGTCATTTAGGACAACATTGGATCATTCAGAGATCCTCAATGAACTTTTGGAGTGAGTTTGCTGCACTAAACGTAAAGGGGCCGAATACTATTGCACGTCCCACTTTTCAGTTATTTATTTTTTTACAAAAATTTAAAATAAGCAATAAATATCATTCACCTTCACAATTGTGTCCCACTTGTTGTTGATTCTTCACCATAACATTATTTTTTTTTTATCTTTATGTTTGAAGCCTGAAATGTGGGAAAAGGTTGAAAAATTTAAGGGGGCAGAATACGTTCGCAAACCACTGTACATGCACATTTAATTAATTAAGAAGTTAGTGGAAGTGTTCATATGCCCCAATTTCCACTCCAATGGCGCTCACCAGTTTCCGGCGCCATTCTTCTCCGTGACACCAAAACTGCAGACTCTCTAGATCACACTGTGCTCTGCGTGTCCTGGAAATTACTTTTACAAGTAAGTTTATAGAGGGTCAGAATGACGCTCTATAGGCTTTCACTGTAAATGGGACTTCAGGCTCATGCACAGAGTGTAGAATGAGTTGGCAGATCTCATTAGTGGTGACATCAAGTGGTATAGCTGCGGTAGGAAAGTAGATTAACCCTCACACTATTACATCAATAAAAAAAAACAAAACAAAACTTAACGGGAGTGGTACTTTAATAAAACTATAGACAATTATATTAAACATCTCAAGTTAATCAATTTGTTTTACCCATTTACATACAAGTGAGGGCACCTACTTAGGGATACCAAAGCTACGGCCTTGACGATGTGGAGATTGGGGAGATCTGAAATGTTCATATGAAGCAAGACTAGCTGCAGTCTGCAAATAGAAAGAAAACAAAAAAAAAAACCAAACAGATATGCTACCATTTTGAAGCAAGAAGGAGACAACCCTACTGTTCATGACCCCCAAATCATTCAAACCTCCATTGAATGTACCTTCTTGAAAAGCCTCTTTCTAGATTTAAGGTCAAGCTCTAAAAAGGTAAGAAAAACAAATTAATAAATTAGTCAAGAAATAAAAAGACAGTGCTTTTACTAAAACAGACTGGCCTTCAGGATGTGTTCATTTGATAACTCAGATTAAACTATCCATATAATCTGAATACATAAGTGAACATTCTTAGAAGAAAATATTTCTCAACTACATTTGCATGTTATGCAAAACACAAATTTTCATCTACAAACCAATGTCACTTTGGTAGCCAGCAGGAATCTTCTGGTAGTTTGTTCCCTTGCGGTTAGTAGATGAATTCCAAGCCGGGACGGGGATCACTTGAGTTACTGGTTTTAAATTAACAAGTGGGACAATGTGCCTGTAAAGGAATATAATTTGGTTTAGCCTTTGTGTGTTCAATTCTGCATTACATTTTTAATGTGGGAATTAACTTAATGACCAGGAGTGGTGTGTAGGCTGGAAAAAGTAGACAGATGCAGTAACTAAAGGCCCTGTCACACACAGAGATAAATCTTTGGCAGATCTGTGGTTGCAGTGAAATTGTGGACAATCAGTGCCAGGTTTGTGTAAAAATGGAACAATATGTCCATGATTTCACTGCAACCACAGATCTGCCAAAGATTTATCTCTGTGTGTGACGGGGCCTTTACACCTTCTGCCCTTCTCTTTAGGGTAACAGATGGCCCACCAACAGAGCTACTCCTACTAGTTCACAAGTGCTTTAGCCTTGTGGTGTACATTTCCAATAATTAGGGTTTAAAATCCAGCAACATTATTTCACAGCACAAGTTCCATAAGTTGGAAAAGGTCAAACTTAACGTAAAAGTCGAATGTTTGATTGACTTTGATTTTTTTTTTTTTACATGCGCTTATGGTAGTGGGAGGTTTCATTTTGCAAGGCGATTCTTTTTGTTACAGCTCTATTTGTTATGACACTGTACTTCATAGTAATGGTAAATATGATTTGCATCTATTTAAGAAAAAAAAAGAAATTTAATGAAAATTCGCAATTTTTTATACTTAAAATTTAATGCCTTTAAAAATAAATAAAAAAAAATAAATTACACCTACCACGTCTTTTAATATCAGCATCATTTATTTTTTGTTAGAAACGTAGAAGGGTAAAATGTTTAGCACCAATTTTTCATTTTGACAACAAAATTTACAAAACCTATTTTATTAGTAACTACTTCACATTTGAAGTGACTTTTAAGGACCTATGTGTCAAAAAAACACCCAAAAGGGACCCCATTTGTAAAACTGCACCCTTTAAAGCATACAAAAAGTTTGCTAACCATTCATGTGTACCACATGAATTAAAACAAAATGGAAGTGAAAAATTAAGAATTAGTCATTTTCCACAAAAATGTTGCTCTAGCCCCAAAATTTTCATTTTCTCAGTGGTAACAGG
Organism: Anomaloglossus baeobatrachus; assembly: GCF_048569485.1. Taxonomy (NCBI): domain Eukaryota; kingdom Metazoa; phylum Chordata; class Amphibia; order Anura; family Aromobatidae; genus Anomaloglossus; species Anomaloglossus baeobatrachus. Next base: position 115,441,568 of record NC_134361.1, on the reverse strand, counting down.
AGAAAATTGGACAGTACAATTTGTTGTGCAATTCCTCATGGAGCATGAGTGTGCCCCATATGTGGTGGAAAGCTACTATTTAGGCAACACAGCAGGACTCTGGAGGGAAACAGCGCTATTTGAATTTTTGGAGTATCATTTTGGCTGCAATACATTGTGAACAACATGTCACAATTGAACAGCCCCATAAAAGCCAAAGAAGGGAATTTTGTTTACTTACCGTAAATTCCTTTTCTTCTAGCTCCAATTGGGAGACCCAGACAATTGGGTGTATAGGCTATGCCTCCGGAGGCCGCACAAAGTATTACACTAAAAGTGTAAAGCCCCTCCCCTTCTGCCTATACACCCCCCGTGCTCCCACGGGCTCCTCAGTTTTGGTGCAAAAGCATGAAGGAGGAAAAAATTATAAACTGGTTTAAAGTAAATTCAATCCGAAGGAATATCGGAGAACTGAAACCATTCAACATGAACAACATGTGTACACAAAAAAAACAGGGGCGGGTGCTGGGTCTCCCAATTGGAGCTAGAAGAAAAGGAATTTACGGTAAGTAAACAAAATTCCCTTCTTCTTTGTCGCTCCATTGGGAGACCCAGACAATTGGGACGTCCAAAAGCAGTCCCTGGGTGGGTAAAATAATACCTCGTAATGGAGCCGTAAAACGGCCCCTTCCTACAGGTGGGCAACCGCCGCCTGAAGGACTCGTCTACCTAGGCTGGCATCCGCCGAAGTATAGGTATGCACCTGATAGTGTTTCGTGAAAGTGTGCAGGCTCGACCAGGTAGCCGCCTGACACACCTGCTGAGCCGTAGCCTGGTGCCTCAAAGCCCAGGACGCGCCCACGGCTCTGGTAGAATGGGCCTTCAGCCCTGCGGGAACCGGAAGCCCAGCAGAACGGTAAGCTTCGAGAATTGGCTCCTTGATCCACCGAGCCAGGGTTGATTTGGAAGCCTGTGACCCTTTACGCTGGCCAGCGACAAGGACAAAGAGTACATCCGAGCGGCGCAGGGGCGCCGTACGAGAAATGTAGAGTCTGAGTGCTCTCACCAGATCTAACAAGTGCAAATCCTTTTCACATTGGTGAACTGGATGAGGACAAAAAGAGGGTAAGGAGATATCCTGATTGAGATGAAAAGGGGATACCACCTTGGGGAGAAATTCCGGAACCGGACGCAGAACCACCTTGTCCTGGTGAAACACCAGGAAAGGGGCTTTGCACGACAATGCTGCTAGCTCAGACACTCTCCGAAGAGAGGTGACTGCTACTAGGAAGACCACTTTCTGCGAAAGGCGTGAGAGAGAAATATCCCTCATTGGCTCGAATGGTGGTTTCTGAAGAGCCACCAGCACCCTGTTCAGATCCCAGGGTTCTAACGGCCGCTTGTAAGGAGGAACGATGTGACAAACCCCCTGCAGGAACGTGCGTACCTGTGGAAGTCTGGCTAGGCGCTTCTGGAAAAACACAGAGAGCGCTGAGACTTGTCCCTTAAGGGAGCCGAGCGACAAACCCTTTTCAAGTCCAGATTGAAGGAAGGACAGAAAAGTGGGCAAGGCAAAAGGCCAGGGAGAAAAACCCTGAGCAGAGCACCATGACAGGAAAATTTTCCACGTCCTGTGGTAGATCTTGGCGGACGTTGGTTTCCTAGCCTGTCTCATAGTGGCAATGACCTCTTGAGATAATCCTGAGACGCTAGGATCCAGGACTCAATGGCCACACAGTCAGGTTGAGGGCCGCAGAATTCAGATGGAAAAACGGCCCTTGAGACAGCAAGTCTGGTCGGTCTGGTAGTGCCCACGGTTGGCCGACCGTGAGATGCCACAGATCCGGGTACCACGACCTCCTCGGCCAGTCTGGAGCGACGAGGATGACGCGGCGGCAGTCGGCCCTGATCTTGCGTAACACTCTGGGCAACAGTGCCAGCGGAGGAAACACATAAGGGAGCTGAAACTGCGACCAATCCTGAACTAAGGCGTCTGCCGCCATAGCTCTGGGATCTTGAGACCGTGCCATGAACGTCGGTACCTTGTTGTTGTGCCGGGACGCCATGAGGTCGACGTCCGGCACCCCCCAGCGGCAACAGATCTCCTGAAACACGTCCGGGTGAAGGGACCATTCCCCTGCGTCCATGCCCTGGCGACTGAGATAATCTGCTTCCCAGTTTTCCACGCCCGGAATGTGAACTGCAGAGATGGTGAAGGCCGTGGCTTCCACCCACATCAAGATCCGCCGGACTTCCTGGAAGGGTTGCTGACTGCGTGTGCCGCCTTGGTGGTTGATGTATGCCACCGCTGTGGAATTGTCCGACTGAATTCGGATCTGCTTGCCTTCCAGCCACTGCTGGAACGCTTTCAGGGCAAGGTACACTGCCCGTATTTCCAGAACATTGATCTGAAGTGAGGACTCTTGCCGGGTCCACGTACCCTGAGCCCTGTGGTGGAGAAAAACCGCTCCCCACCCTGACAGACTCGCGTCCGTCGTGACCACCTCCCAGGATGGGGGTAGGAAGGATTTCCCCTTCGATAATGAAGTGGGAAGAAGCCACCACCGAAGGGAAGCTTTTGTCGCCTGAGAGAGAGAGACGTTCCTGTCGAGGGACGTCGGCTTCCTGTCCCATTTGCGAAGGATGTCCCATTGAAGAGGACGCAGGTGAAACTGCGCGAAAGGGACTGCCTCCATTGCTGCCACCATCTTCCCCAGGAAGTGCATGAGGCGCCTCAAGGGGTGTGCCTGACCTTGAAGGAGAGATTGTACCCCCTTCTGTAGCGACCGCTGCTTGATCAGCGGAAGCTTCACTATCGCTGAGAGGGTATGAAACTCCATGCCAAGATATGTCAGCGATTGGGCCGGTGTCAGATTTGACTTTGGAAAATTGATGATCCACCCGAAACTCTGGAGAGTCTCCAGAGTAGCGTCGAGGCTGTGTTGGCATGCCTCTTGAGAGGGTGCCTTGATCAGGAAATCGTCCAAGTAAGGGATCACCGAGTGACCCTGAGAGTGGAGGACCGCTACTACAGTAGCCATAACCTTGGTGAAAACCCGTGGGGCTGTTGCCAGGCCAAACGGCAGTGCCACGAACTGCAGGTGTTCGTCTCCTATGGCGAAGCGCAAGAAGCGCTGGTGCTCTGGAGCAATCGGTACGTGGAGATAAGCATCTTTGACATCGATCGATGCAAGGAAATCTCCCTGGGACATTGAGGCGATGACGGAGCGGAGGGATTCCATCCGGAACCGCCTGGTCTTTACGTGTTTGTTGAGCAGTTTCAGGTCCAGGACAGGACGGAAAGACCCGTCCTTCTTTGGGACCACAAACAGGTTGGAATAAAAACCGTGACCCTGTTGCTGAAGAGGAACAGGGACCACCACTCCATCTGCCTTCAGAGTGCCCAGCGCCTGCAGAAGAGCCTCGGCTCGCTCGGGAGGCGGGGATGACCTGAAGAATCGAGTCGGGGGACGAGAGCTGAACTCTATCCTGTAACCGTGAGACAGAATGTCTCTCACCCAGCGGTCTTTTACCCGTGGCAGCAAGGTGTCGCAAAAGCGGGAGAGCCTGCCACCGACCGAGGATGCAGCTTGCGGAGGCCGAAAGTCATGAGGAAGCCGCTTTGGTAGCGGCACCTCCTGTGGTCTTTTTTGGACGTGACTTAGACCGCCATGAATCAGAGTTCCTTTGATCTTTCTGAGGCCTTTTGGACGAGGAGAATTGGGACCTGCCCGCGCCCCGAAAGGACCGAAACCTCGACTGCCCCCTCCTCTGTTGGGGTATGTTCGGTTTGGGCTGGGGTAAGGATGTATCCTTTCCCTTGGATTGTTTGATGATTTTATCCAAACGCTCGCCAAACAATCGGTCGCCAGAAATTGGCAAACTAGTTAAGCGCTTTTTGGAAGCAGAATCTGCCTTCCATTCCCGTAGCCACAAGGCCCTGCGGAGTACCACCGAATTGGCGGATGCAACCGCCGTACGGCTCGCAGAGTCCAGGACAGCATTAATAGCGTAAGACGCCATTGCTGACGTCTGAGCGGTTATGGACGCCACCTGCGGCGCAGAAGTGCGTGTGGCTGCGTCAATTTGCGCTTGACCTGCTGATATAGCTTGTAGCGCCCATACGGCTGCGAATGCTGGGGCAAAAGAAGCGCCGATAGCTTCATAGATGGATTTCAACCAGAGCTCCATCTGCCTGTCAGTGGCATCTTTGAGTGAAGCCCCATCTTCAACTGCAAGTATGGATCTAGCCGCCAGTCTGGAGATTGGAGGATCCACCTTGGGACACTGAGTCCAACCTTTGACCACGTCAGGGGGAAAGGGATAACGTGTATCCTTAAGGCGCTTAGAAAAACGCTTATCTGGACAATCATGGTGATTCTGGACTGCCTCTCTGAAATCAGAGTGGTCCAGAAACATACTCGGTGTACGCTTGGGAAACCTGAAACGGAATTTCTCCTGCTGAGAAGCTGACTCCTCCACCGGAGGAGCTGAGGGAGAAATATCCAACATTCGATTGATGGACGCAATAAGATCGTTCACTATGGCGTCCCCGTCCGGAGATTGACTTGATATCAAGATTGAGAGCGGCCTCAGGATCAGAATCCTGATCAGCTACCTCCGCGTCATCAACTAGAGATTCCCCTCGCTGAGACCCTGAACAACATGATTATGTCGAGGGAATTTCCAAGCGAGCTCGCTTAATCGGTCTGGGGCTGGGGTCCGTTAAGTGGAACCTGCCGGTAGTGGGGTCGTACATGCGGCGCAGGCAGCATAGTAAGCCTGTGTTTTGGCACCCCTGCCTTTTGTGGGCGCCATGCTATTGTCTTCCCTGAGCAACACAATAGAGTATATAGCCAGAAAACAACTGTGCACTATACAGTGTAAAGTATATACCATAAACATATAATTACACCTCTGCACAATGGGGCTAGCACCACAGGTGCTGCTTACCACCCGCTTAAAGCGGTTGTGAGGCCACCAGAATCCCTGCCTGGGTCTCCCAGAATTTGTCCCCCTCTGCAGCGTCCGAGGAGCTGACAGGAATGGCTGCCGGCGTCCTGAGGAGAGGAGGGAGCCGTGGGCGTGACCCAGAAAGTGCGGGAACTGGTGCCCCACAGTGCACAGTGAGGGGGGTGGAGTATGCAAAGCATTCTCCAGCCCTCATTGCTGCTCGTCTGTACAGCGTCCCGCCCTTCCCCTGCTTGTCAGGGCTGTGGGCGGGAGGGAGAAAGACTAGGCCGCAAAAGCCGGGGACTCGAGTAATAAGCGTGGCCGCCGTAAAAGCGCGGCCGCGCGGAAGTCCCCGGCGCACTACAAGTCCCAGCCGCGCCTCAGTGTTAAACATGGCGGCGGCGGTCAGCGCGGTAGTCCCCCTACATAAACACACTCAGCGACGCTGAGTGTGTAATGGCACATTTAACCCGGTCAGCGCCGCGGTCCCCGGTGCACTAGCACACCCAGCAATGCTGGAGTGTTGCTGTGCTCGGTCCCCACGGGGACAGAGAGTACCTCCAAGTAGCAGGGCCATGTCCCTGAACGATACCCGGCTCCTATCCAGCAGGCTCCCAGGAGTTGTGGATGAAGCACGGTCTCAGTGCCTGGAGACCGATAGGATCCCACTTCACCCAGAGCCCTAAGGGGGATGGGGAAGGAAAACAGCATGTGGGCTCCAGCCTCCGTACCCGCAATGGATACCTCAACCTTAACAACACCGCCGACAAGAGTGGGGTGAGAAGGGAGCATGCTGGGGGCCCTATATGGGCCCACTTTTCTTCCATCCGACAAAGTCAGCAGCTGCTGCTGACCAATCTATGGAGCTGTGCGTGCATGTCTGCCTCCTTCGCACAAAGCAAAAAACTGAGGAGCCCGTGGGAGCACGGGGGGTGTATAGGCAGAAGGGGAGGGGCTTTACACTTTTAGTGTAATACTTTGTGCGGCCTCCGGAGGCATAGCCTATACACCCAATTGTCTGGGTCTCCCAATGGAGCGACAAAGAAACAGTAAAAATCCCGCCCACAAGTGAACCCATTTTGGCAACTACAACTCTTATGGAATTAACTAGATGAGTAGTGAGCATTCTTAACCATCAGGTGATTGACTGAATTGTATAACATTGAGATGTGAAAATTAAAAAAAGTACAATTACTACTGAAATGTTACTTTAGCCCCAAGGTTTTCATTTTCAAAAGGGTTAATAGGAGAAATTGCATAAGAAACTGTATCATCCATTTTATCCTGAGAATGAGGATACCCCATGTGGGTGAAAACTGCTTTTTTTAGGCACAGTGCAAAGCTTAAAAGGAAAGGAATGCCATATTATGGTTCAGATTTTAGTGAAATGGTTAGGGGGTACCATGTAACAATAGCAGAGCCCTTGAGGTGCAAAAAAGCAGAACCCTCAATAAGAGATCAAACTACAACCCTCAATAAATTAATCTAGGGCTGCAGTAAGCATAATTAACACCTCAGGAGAATATACCATTGGGAAGTGAAGAGAAAAAAAAATAATTATGCACTAAAATGTTGATTTAGCCTTAAACTGTTAAGTAATTCCTCCTGAGTTCACCAATACTCCGCAAATAATCAGGAACCATTTTTGAGGCCCAGTGCAAAGCCCAGAAGGAAAAGAGGCATATCGTAGTGCAAATTTGCTGGAAATATTTGTAGGTGAAAAGTCACATTGGCAGAGCTCCTGAGGTGACAGAACAGCAGAACTACTCCATAAAGGTGACCCTATTTTGCAAACTGCACCCCTCAATTAATTCATCTTGGGATCCAGGGAGCATATTGACACCACAGGTGTGTCCCAAAGGTTTATACTATTGGGTGAGGAAATTACATTTTTACTATTAAAATATTGTTTTAATTCTAGATTTACAACTTTCACAAGGAGAAATAGATAAAATGGCCCTATAATTTGTCAAATAATTCTTCCTGGACATTGAAATACATGACGTGGCGCTATAGTATGGTTTGGCCACATGACAGGGATCGAGAGAGAAGGAGCGCTATTTGACTTTTCGAACACATTCTCCTAGAACCGTTTGCAGACTCCATTTGCAGAGCCCCTGGCAAAAAAGCAGACACCCCCCTCAAATTACACAATTTTGGAAATTACACTCCTCTAGGAATTCCTCTTCGAGTGTAATGAATTTTATTTATGGAAAAACACCCATGATGTCAAACTGTGAATTTTGCAAAATGAAAATTGCAAATACAGTATTGTAGTGCCCAATACAGTGTCCATGATATTGTGCCCAGCTTGTGCTTCTGGATACATGGACCCCATAAATTAAGTGGGTCTCATTGCTACAGTAATGCCGAAGATGTGGACGCCAACTGTGGTTTAGAAACTCTGTGAGTGACTTAGCACAAATTATGCTAGGATTTCTTTTGAGGGTGGCAGGAAGATGATCCATAGTACTTTTCCTGAGCCTTTGTGCTACCAGTAACATGATAGCCCCTTATATTTCTGATAAAGAGATGACGGACCTGTGTGGTGACTGAACTGCTGTGGGAGGAGTTGAATGTTTTATTGGTAGCATTTTGGGGTACATAACATTCTAGAGCAGTTCACATTTCTTCTGCACTCTACACTGAGCACTAGTGATCGTGGCATTTAGAGTGTTGTGTAGCCAGGGGTTGTGCGGACCTTAATCGGAGCGCTCATCGGCGATTGTGGTTACAGGAACCGTGCCTGCACAATTTCCATGACATACAGATACATCAATGTAAGGAAGTTAAGGTTTTTTTTGTGCCCCCCCCACCCCAGTAAACTACTCCCGGCTTCCTACTTTGTGAATTTTTCTTTGCATGTTTTTGTGTAGGTTTGAAAAAGACAAATTCTGCCAGGACAGAAGCCAGACATTATCCACAATGACCCCGCTGGCTTCATTCTTCAAGTGAATGGCTCGGTCAGGAAATCCGACAAACTCCAATGTAGTGTTCAGCACTCAGCAGAGCATTTTGTAAGTGTGAAGCCTTTCATTTAGCCATTGTGTGTGAATCCATGTATCTTGCAGCTTCAAATCTGTCTATATAATAAACTTTATACAATAGAACACAAATTTATAAAAATGCCCTGGTACTCACATTTTCAGAAATTTACAAACCTAAATCCCCCCCCCTGTTCCAAAACAAAAATTCATAACATTTCCTTTCTGTCCCCAGCCATAATTTTGCTATTGTAAACTTACTTTTCTGCTAGTTCTTCAATAAATACTGTTACAGAGTTGGTGTCTTGCCCAACCTCTTGAATATGAGCATTGTAGTATCGCCCACCAGGCTCTAAGCGCACCTATAAATGTGGAAGGAGGTTTGAAGTCATTGCTGTGCAGTATAGAATGTTGCCATATGTACGATTATTACAATATAGATAACTCCTTGTATAAGATTCTCACCTGACACTTATCACCCAAACAGTAATGCCTTCCAGCAAACACCATATATTCAGTTTTCTGAAGCTCTACAATGTACAAAATCTACAGTTTAATAAAAGGTTCTTGACTTCAGTAAACAGTACAAACATCTAAAGACATATGTCCAAAAGTGAAGACTGACTTTTTTTCACAAACTTTGCTGCTTCAGTGTTTTAAGGCCTTTTAATCAGAGGTTTGTTGTTTGGATACTGACATACAATTATAAGCATTTCATAAATTTATACAAAAACCACAGAGCCAAATACATCAAGTCTGGTGTTGTTCACACCAATCACAAGAGGGGGCGCTTGAGTCAGACACTCCCAATTTTTCATCAAGAAAGAGCCGTATTTCCAGCTCACTGCTGTTGATTCAATGCTTTTAGGAGTAGACCACTTGATCCTGCACGGACATCCCAGGTATAGAGGTCCAATTGAAGCAGCAAATTCCAGCAGATCACAGCCAATGGGTAAATTAAAACTTGCTTTTTAATTTCACATTTAAAAAATGTACAGACGGCATCCACAGAGATACAGGAAAAATCATCCACTGGATGATTTTTCCTGTATCTCTGTGGATACCAACTGTACATTTTTAAATGTGAAAATAAAGAGCAAGTTTTAATTTACCCATTGCCTGTGATCCGCTGGAATTTGCTGCTTCAATCCATCAACAGGCACACGCCTCTTCACTTCTCTGTTGCTCCCGATTCACGGAAAACATCCCTTTGTGCCTTGTCACATATCCTACTCCAGATCCTGCTGGAATAAGATTTGTGATGTAGTGAACACTGGCGCGCATCATGAATTTAATGAGCAGAGGTCGTCAAGTCACCTATCTTGTTCCAGCTTCTCCCACTGTCAGAGCTAGGTAAAAAAAAAAGGTGTGACAGCACCAAAAGCCACATAATTATAGAATGGCCTCAAGTTGCACCAACATTATGTTGACTTTTTTAAGCTTTTTATGCCAGAATACATTAAAATACATATTTATTCTGCTATCCATAGGAAAGGGAAACACTTCTCTATTGATGTGGTCTGACTGCTAACCCCCAGCAATCCCTAGAAGAGGGATATAAAGAGCCCTGTCTGAACAGAGCTGAGAAAACATGCTCAACCTTGGCTCCATCCTTTGCTTTCTGTGGCAGACCCATAGCCTTGGACCATTTTCAGCTGTTCCATTGACAATGAATGGAGTGAAGGTTAAAAAGAGCAGAAGCATGCATGATCGGGCTAAGTCGCATTCTCAAGCATCCTAGGGGTTCCAGTGGTCAGATCCTCCACAAACATTAAGAAACTATTCCACAGACAGAGGATACCCAAAATTGTGGTAGAAATCCTTTAAAAATTCTTGCCACTCAAACTCCAACCAATCCGTAAGTGAAGGCGTATTTTAGCAATATTCTGCTAACAATGGTAGGGATACCCAATACTGGGGCTCCGTTGTATGTGATCATGTTGTAGAACCTTTGAAGCAGCTGCCAGACGAAATCTAGTATTACATGTTAGTCACACATTATTTGTCTCTCTGCTTTGCTTGAGTGGGAAATCCCAATAAGACATCCATATACTCCAAGAGGAAGTGAATTGTGAAATAGTCACTCAGGCCAATGTTATTTTGCAAAAATAACAGCTGTAAAATCAGACAGGTTGTAGACGGCTTACCTTTTCTGCTGTCCAGCCAGACATCAAACTCTACATTCCTGTATATTTCTGGATCAAGTGCCTTTAAGACCTTGTATGGGAACGGCATCTTGTTTGGGTTTTCTGTTGTCTAAAGAACAAAATGCCACCTCTGACTATTACATAAGTATTTTTTATGAAATTTTAAAAAAGCAAGTCTATCAGGACAAAATTACTTAAACCCAAAACATGAGAATAACCTTGGCATGGCCATACAATTTAGTGTACCTTCCCACCTACTTGTTTTACCATCTTCACTATTTTCTGGCTCCTGTAAAACTAGACTGTCAATAAAGGAAAATGGTGAGAAATGGAAGCATGAAAAACAAAATCGGTGGGAAGGTGCACTGAACAGTTTGGCCACATTAAGTGTGCATCAAGCTAATGCGTTTAGTTTGAATGGTCATTTGTGCTAAAAAGCCCCCTTTAAAACAGGACCTGTAACTCCTGGAAAAACTTGATTTTTTTTTTTTAATGAAAAAAAGGCCACAATATAAAAAAACTCATACATAGTGTGTATATATACATATATATACATATATTATATATACACACACACACACACACAATCAGCAGTTCGAACGATGCTCTGTCTTCTAGGTCCTCATCACACACACACACACACACACACACACACACACAGCGGACACACATGGATACACAGAGCGTGCAGAGCAGCCATCAGGGCATTACTACTGTGACTGGTGTGCCAGGCCCCGTGAACAGGGGGGGGCCCGGCTAAGCCTGAGGTAATTACTTTGCTGCATTAAGCCTGAGGCCGACCAGGCCCACCTCTTCACCAGGCCCCAGTCACAGCCGCAGCAGACAGTTTATCTTCACAGCAAAATAAATTCAGTCTAGATCTTCTGGAGACAGTGCTATATAATAATTTCTTCCTTTTCGAAGATCAATTCTATCTACAGAACAAAGGGACCACCATGGGATCAAATATGACGCCACCATATGCGAACATCTTCATGGCACAGTTTGAGGATTCATTCGTCTATACCCATCATCTATATGCTACAAACGTGGTTACGTGGCGTAGATATATAGACGACATCTTTATAATCTGGCGTGGTAAGGACGACTCACTTCTGTCTTTCCACGAAGACCTCAACAGCTGGCTACCTAACTTGCAATTTACATTAAACTACGATTACAAGACTATTAGTTTTTTAGATACCATGATGTTGAAATCTCCTGTGGGTAGGATCATCACAGATCTTTACACCAAGCCTACTTACAGAAATAGTTTGCTCCACTTCACCAGTGCACACCCCAAACATATAAAGAAGGCCCTACCTTTATCACAGATCAGGAGGGTTGAATGTATTGTGTCAGAACCCAATCTACGTAAGACACGTTGCATGGAAATGAGCCAAAAATTTATGGTGAGAGGTTATCCACACAACTTTGCGGTTCCAGGACCAACCACCAATCATCAGCGGACAGTGCAAGGACCCAGGGTCACGTGTGTGGCCACATATCATTCGTTTCAATCTCGCATTAAGGGGGCAATTTTAAAACACTGGTCTGTGTTAGGTAGGGCTTATCCGAACATTCCAGAATTCCATAGCTCCTCTCTTTTTTGCAATAAATGACCAAAGAACTTACGGGATACCCTTGTCAGAGCGGACGTTGGCTCCCAGAGTAAACAGCTTCATCAAACAACCTTAAAGACTGCCTGGAAGGGCAATTTACCATGTTTACACTGCATACAATGTTCAAATATAACTAAGGGGAGTTCGATTACCAGTGCAGGGGTGACTAAAGTTTTTCATTTGCGAGATTTTTTTTTACATGTGATTCATCATATGTGGTGTATCTTATAAAATGGCCTTGTGGTCTCTGATATGTTGGGGAGACTACCCAACATTTTTGAGACAGAATGAGTAAACATAAGTCGACCATCAGGTGCAAACAGTCTTTTGCCAATTCCAGCACATTTTATTAAAGCGGGTCATACAGTGGCACAACCTCGATATCAGGTGATATAGCACATTACCCAAAGTAGGAGAGGGGGGAAACAATACAGAAACTACACTCTGTAGACCCTTGAACCAGCAGGCCTTAACCGTGAATACAAGTTTTTTTTTTTTTTTACTAAGTCTTAACATAACAGATACAGTGATAGTGGGATAAAAGGCGTTATAACAGATGGCTGGGGCATCTCACATATAATTGTTTACTTATCACTGTCATTTTACACTTTTTTTTTACCACTTTTTTTAAAAACACATCTTATTAGAGGAGTTGGTTTATTACTATCAGTGTACATTATATTAAACATTTCCCATTAATTATCCTTGTCTTTTATTCCATTTCAGTCTTATCAATCACTATTTTCTTTTCTTTCCAGGTGCAGTAATTACCTCACCGGTCTTTTCACTTCTGTGATCATCACTGTCATTCTCCCGATCACACACACTTGACATGTGCATGTGCGTGCGCGGTCACGATTGCTCGTGCAACTGGTCTGCGCACACGCCTGACCTGCTTATTCTGCTGCCTGTGGTGGGCAGTTGCGCATGCGCGGACTGGGCCTCCTGTACGGCCCTTCTGCGCATGGGCGATCTTGCGTACCACGGGCAGTGATGCGTTCGACAAGCAGGATTTCTTGCATTCACGATCCTGCTCTCCCTCCCACCTCCGACTTTAAATGGCGGCCGTCTGGCACCAGCAAACAACACAGAATTCCTCCACAGCAACCACCACGCTACAGTCTTCTGTAACTGACCCCACCATGCGAACCACCACTGCATCTAGCACGGCGAGTAACCAATACCCCTCCCGCCTCCCCCCACAGGAGCCATTACGTCTCTTGAGCTCCTCAGGTAATAACAAAACTTTAGTCCCTAGTGGCCATATATATACATTATACCTCATGTTGTGTTCAAATGGGTCACATTTGTTTTCATAGGTGTTCACCTGGGACCATACACAGGTTTTTTTAACCTGATCTGCCCTTTACTCAACATATTAAGGTTTGTGCAATCTTGCATATTAGCGTTTCCTTTATATGGCACATAACTAGTGTTGAGCACGGTTCGTGGTTCTCCAGTTCGCGGTTCGAGTGATTTTGGGGGGTGTTCTAGATCGAACTAGAACTCGAGCTTTTTGCTAAAAGTTAGTTAGCTCAAGTTACGTTCGAGAACGGTTCTATCAGCAAAAAGCCAAGCTAATTACTAGCTGGCTTTTCGCTGTAATAGTGTGAGTCACTCTGTGACTCACACTATTATGAAATTTCAGCGTATAGTGTGTGGGGATTGCACATTCAGATCACTGCTGCTGGGATAATGGCGATCACCATTTTTTTTTTCTGTTCTTCCTTCCCTAAGCGCGAGTGTAGTGGGGCGGGCCAGCATGTCAGCCAATCCCAGACACACACACAGCTAAGCGGACTTTTTGCCAGACAAGCAAGGGCATGTGTCATAGGATGTCCATGTCACATGTCCCTGCATTATAAATACGGGCATCTGCCTGTCAGGACGCCATTATCTGCCTTCTGCTTCTGGGTGACAGTCACCGCATACGCAGCGCCTGTCGCCGATCCTGCTGTGTACGCTCTACACACAGCGCTATACAGAATAGGGATAGACGTTTCTTTAAGCCCTTTTAAGAGCTAATTACAGCAGGCTCAGAGCCATAGGTGACAGTCAGGTCCGTGGAAACAGTTTTTAACAGCTACAGATAAGAGCGTCTGTGTAGCTAAGCTCAGGGACTTCCTTGCTGCATTTCACCATTAGGAGGGATAGAAAGTGAGGCTTCCTTTCCTCTACACTGACCCACAACCCGGCCACTGTACCCTCCTGCCCTTTTTAGCAAAGCCATTTTAATTGCAGAGTGCTGCCAGTTAGTGCCATCCAAAGAGTGGCTGCTGTCCTCCAATATTGTGGCACTTGTGCCAAGCAAGTCCCACCACCTCTGCATTCTCCCCTCCTGCACATTTTTGCAAAGCCATTTTAATTGAAAAGAGTGCTGCCAGTTAGTAGCATCCAAAAAGTGACTGTTGGACTTCATTAGTGTCCCACTGGTGCCAAGCTATTTCCAGCACCTCTGCATTGCACCCTCAAACTCATTTTTACTAAGCCATTAGAATAGCAAACTGTGCTGCCAGTTTAAGGGCCATAGTTGCATTGTCGGGGATAGTTATTTTTGTTTATTCTGCTGTCAATAAAGCTAGATGACCGCTGCAATCTACACCACCTCTCAATTTTTACTGCCACATTTTAAGTGCACAATCTTGTCTCAATCAAAATGAGTGGCAAAATGACAGCTGCTGGTGGAAAGGGGAACAGGCGTGTTGGAAAAGGAAAAAAGTTTGTGTCCGTGGGGAAGGTGGCAAAGCTCCATTAACATCTGCTGAAGATAGGCCATCTACCAGCAAAAGTAAGATGTCTACTACTTTCCGTGGACAATCCGATGTGCTCCCTTTTTTACAGACACGAACAACTGGAACAAAGGTAGATGATGCCCAAAAAAAGAAAATGCTTGAATGGATCTCAAGTGGTCCAACAAGTGCCCTCTCCGCCACCTCAACTACCGCATCCAAAAAACACCAGTCCTCAGAGTTGTCATCCCAATCAAACTTGCTTTCTCCCAGCTCTGAAGTCTCCATCCGCCCTGCACAGTATGGTGGAACTGAGATGGCTGAGTCTGCAGAGCTGTTCAGTCACACTATAGCCTGGGAATCAGAGGTCTGCTCCCAAGCTACAGTGAGTACAGACCAGGAAATGGTCTGCAGTGATGCCCAGAACCTTTGTGACTCAGATTCAGGCCCTGATGACCAAGTTTATGAGCATAATGTAGACCCTTATTCACAAACACCTGTTGTTATAGACAATGAGGAACATACTGATGACGATGAGACGCAGATACCAAATTGGGATGACAACTTAAATATTCGGTCAGGGCAGGAAGAGGCTCGGTCTGAGGGTGAGGGGAGTGCAAACACAACAATTGATGAGGAAGTTCTAGATCCCACCTGCTGTCAACCCACAGTCAGGCACTCGAGAAGGTCAACAGAGGCAGTGGAGGAGGATGCAACTGATGACGAAGTTACCTTGCGCCTTCCTGGACAGAGTCGGAGTACTGGTAGCACGTCTACAACTGCATCCTCAGCCACCACTGTGCCTCTAAGCACTAGTCGGGGTGGCTCAGCAGGTCGCATGCCCTCTAAGCCATGCCTATCCTGGTCCTTTTTAGACCTTGCAAAAGATCGCCAAAATTATGTGATCTGTAAAATTTGTCGGGAATCTATTAGTAGAGGCAAAAACCTCAGCAGTTTGACAACTTCTTCCATGAATCGTCACATGAATAAATATCATATGTCCCAGTGGGAAGCTCAGCGTGCCGCAATGCGGCCTAGCGGAGCAGACCATCCACCGCCCGCCCCTTCCAGTGCATCCGCGCGCTCCATCTTCTAGGACTGTGGGGACAGCTGTCACACCTGGTTTTCCACGCACAACTTCCACCACTGTAATTGCAAAAGGCAGTTTGCTTGGTAGGTAGTCAGGTGGTTTGGAAGGGGAAACAAGTGCGTGTGTACAGCTCTCTCAGATATCAATAGCATCAACGTTGGATGAAGGCAACATGTCTACGCCTGCACTTTCCTCACAAACCTGCATTTTTTCAGGGACACCCTACTCACCACCATCTACCCACAGCAGCCAGATCTCTGTCCCTCAAATGTGGACAAATAAAACGCCATTTCCTGCGACCCATGACAAAGCTAAGAGGTTGACTTTATTCCTCTATAAGCTCTTAGCTACCGAAATGCTGCCTTTCTGCCTGGTGGACACAGAGGATTTTAGAGACCTTATGTCTGTCGCTGTGCCCCAGTACCAGATGCCCAGTCGCCACTACTTCTCTAAGAAAGGTGTGCCTGCGCTACACCAGCATGTCGCACACAACATCACCGCTTCCTTGAGAAACTCTGTGTGTCAACGGGTGCATTTCACCACCGATACTTGGACCAGTAAGCATGGACAGGGACGTTACATGTCGCTGACTGGGCACTGGGTAACTATGGTGATAGATGGTGAAGGGTCTGCTGCACAAGTCTTGCCGTCCCCACGACTTGTGTGTCAATCCTCTGTCTGTCCAAGTTCCTCCACTGCTTCTGCCTCCTCAACCTCGTCTGGGTCCTCCACCTCCGCCCCAAGCCTGCCTGGTCAGGCCACCAGCTTTGTAACTGCGCAGAAGGAATCACGCACCCCTCATTACTATGCTGGCAGCAGAGCGCAACGGCATCAGGCGGTCTTTATCTTGAAAGGTCTTGGAAATAAGAGTCACACAGCGGCTGAATTGTGGGCAGCTCTGGAGACTGAGTTTGGTAAATGGTTGTCTCCTCTCAACCTGCAGCCTGGTAAGGCCGTGTGCGACAATGCTGCAAACCTGGGTGCGGCCCTTCGCCTGGGCAAGGTGACACACATGCCTTGTATGGCTCACGTGTTGAACCTTGTTGTCCAGCAATTTTTAACACACTATCCCGGCCTGGATGGCCTTCTGAACAGGGCACGAAAACTGTCTGCTCACTTCCGCCGTTCAACCGCCGCAGCTGAGCGACTTGCATCGCTCCAGAAATCTTTCGGCCTGCCGGTTCATCGCCTGAAATGCGATGTGCCGACACGCTGGAATTCGACTCTCCACATGTTACAGCGACTGTGGCAGCACCGTCGAGCCCTGGTGCAATAAGTCATGACGTATAGCCTGGGCCATCGAGATGCAGAGGTGGGGCAGATCACCCTGATGGAGTGGTCTCAGATCAAGGACCTATGCACCCTTCTGCACAGTTTCAACATAGCGACGAATATGTTTAGCGCTGACAATGCCATTATCAGCATGACAATTCCAGTCATTTACATGCTGGAGCACACGCTAAACACTATTCGGAGTAAGGGGGTGGGACAACAGGAAGGGGAGGAACTACAGGAGGATTCATATGCGCAAGAGACAACAACATCACCAAGGTCCAGACGTTCATCATCACCAAGGCGGCAGGCATGGGACCATGGGGGACAGGGATCAACAAGGGCGCATGGTAGCAGGCCAAATGTTGAGGAAGGTGCAGGGGAACATGAAGAAACGGAGGACGAACTGTCCATGGACATGGAAGACTCAGCGGATGAGGGAGACCTTGGTCAAATTTCAGTTGAAAGCGGTTGGGGGGAGATGTCAGAGGAAGAAAGAACGGTTAGCACCTCTATGCCACAAACACAGCGTGGACTTGGTCCGCATGGCTGCGCAAGACACATGAGCGCCTTCTTGCTGCACTACCCCCAACATGACCCTCGTATTGTCAAAATTAGAAGTGATTATGAGTACTGGCTTGCCACACTATTAGATCCCCGGTACAAGTCCAAATTTTGTGACATAATTCCAGTCATAGAAAGGGACGCACGTATGCAGGAGTATCAGCAGAAGCTGTTACTCGATCTTAACTCGGCTTTTCCACCAAACACCCGTGGTGCACGGAGTGAATCTCCCAGGAGTATCTCCAAATCAACATCGATGCCATGACTTTGCAAATGGAGCCTTGCTCATTTTGGGCTTCAAATCTTGAAAAATGGCCAGAGCTCTCCACTTACGCCTTGGAGATCTTGTCGTGTCCAGCTGCCAGCGTTGTCTCTGAACGTGTCTTCAGTACTGCTGGGTGTGTGCTGACAGATAAGCGCACGCGTCTGTCCAGTGACAATGTGGACAGACTAACGTTCATCAAAATGAACAAGTCATGGATCCACAAGGAATTTACTACCCCTGTGTCATCCTGGGGAGAGTAAATGCTTGTGTATTTCTGAATGTGCTTGATGCAAATCTAGCTTTTAAGTGTACAACTGGGGCACAAGTGCTGCCACTGAAGGGGTGGGTGTCTGTGTGGCCCAATTTTTGGAAAAAAGGGAGACTCTGCTTGGAGTAACCCTTGCTTGCTGTGTTTTTAAAAAGGAGCCAAGATGAACAAGTCATGTTTCAGCAAAGACTTTGCTACCTACCCCAGTGTCATCCTGGGGACGGTTAAGGATGGCGTATTTTTGAATGTGCTTGATGCAAATCTACCTGTGAAGTGTACAACTGGGGCACAGGTGCTGCCACTGAAGGGGTGTCTGTGTGGCCCAATTTTTGGAAAAAAGGGAGACTCCGCTTGGATTCCACTTTGCGGGTTTTTGCATGATTTTAGAAGGGCATGCCTATATCTGTGTCTCATCCTCCTTTTCCTCATAACGCTGTTTTGTTTTCGCATAAGAATTTGTTCTCGTCACTTTCTAATGTGTTTGTGTTGTGAGTTGTCACCTTTTGGACACCTTTGAGGGTGTTTTCTAGGTGTTTTTATGTGTTTGTGATTGCCTCCCATTGTTTCCTATGGGGTTCGAGTGGTTCGCCGAACCGAACTCGAACTAGACCTCCATTCAACGAACCGAACTCTAGCCGAACCGCGACCGGTTCGCTCATCTCTACATATATCACCTACCTGTTATATATTTTCTCACCCATCACATTTTTCACCTGTTACATTTATTACAGGAAAGGTTGATCCCAGTGAGTCCCACGCAGGACTATTTTAGGGAATTTCACGCAAGATACGATATTAACCCTGTACAGACTACCGCATAGGTAAAAACACTTATTTTACATATACCTAATTGGTTGTCTCCTATTATTGAAATTTTAAAACTTTCTCCCGTTTGTCTCATAGGACATGAGCGCAGTTTTGCTCTTATGACTAACTGGGGTTATGCCCAATCAAGCTTTACATGTCATTTTGACTATCACATATCTGGGTAGGTTATACCCAAAGTCCTCACTTGTTATCACGACGTGGGTTATTCACATTGATACAAGTATATATACACAATTCTATAAGTTATACATATTTTAACATACCCCCTCTTTTTAGAGGATTATTGTATGAGCCTGGGTTTCCATGCCGTAATACTACCTGTGACTATCCCTATTTATAGAGGCTTTTTTGAACATAAGCAAAGATAGTTACTGTTTTGTTTTTTCTTGTTTGTCCTTTATTGAGCCCCAGGACTATCCTTTCTAAAGAATCTCTTGTATTACCCTCTCCCAGTCTCTTTATAATTCACCCTACAGATTATTTTCTTGCTTTCTGGTTGTATTTAATCCGCTTTACAGATATAACTCTGACTATTATTTCCCCTTGGTACATTCCATCCCAATACCTACATATGTGAACATTGATTCACCCTTCCCTGTGTTTTCCTAATATTCACATAGGTATGTGGATACATGTTTATTATATTAATCAACGATGAGGTTTTACTTTCATAGACTAAATTCAAAGATATTACCTCATTGTGAATGTTGTTTATAGCTTCATATTGTACTGAGTGTGATATAACACTTCTCTGCTTTTTGAAAGTTATAGCAAGTATATTCATGCTATGTAAACCTTTTATGTACTAATCATTGTTTATTGAAGATTCTGTACTTATTGTTTCATTTTTTGTTTGTCACATAGATCTTATTTTGATAAAGGCCTGGAGATTAGGCCAAAACGTTATAAGAAATTTTTGTTTCAAACCTTTTCATGAATAAAGCAGATTAAAAGAAATACACAATCTCCTTTTTTCTTTGGTTTCATATTGTGTGCCAGAGCATAAAATTTTACTACTGCTGATTTTTCCTCGGTGGCAGCAACCCATTTATTGTTAAGCTAGATTCTATCCTACGCTATTAGCCGCAACAGAGGGGCCCAGCAGTGTGGCTTCGGTTACTATAGATGGATAATTTGCATGCGACGGGGCGGAGCATGCAAATTAGCCATGTGCTGGACGGACTGGAGATTGGGTGAGTGGAGGGGGGGCTTGGGGAGGGGAGATGCGTGTCAGAGGACGGACCCGGTGGGCAGAAGCACACAGGGGGGCCCGGACACGCTGGCAGCCCAGGCCCCTCCTCTTTCATTCTTCTAATCACTGGGCCCCAGAGCCGTGTGTAGAGGAGGCAGGCAGGCACAGCTGGCAGGGAAAGGGGGAGGGGGGGTGTCGCCTAATTCGGGGTTGCCTGATGCGGGGGTCCACGGAGTCTCCCAGCAGCTGCCTGGGAGTCGGACGTTCTCAAGGTGACCGCGGCTCTCAGAATCTGCAGCACTGGCTCCCAGGGATCACTGTACCAGCGTCTATTAGACGCCAGTACAAGTCCTGACGTGGTGACATCAGCATTGTGAGCCGGTCAGCTGATCACGCTGCTGACGTCACTCGGCGCCGCAGAGGCGCCAACATAGCTGGTGGAAATTGCTCCTATGGAGCTGAAGACAGCAAGATTGATTGTAATTAGGGGACGGGTGTATGTGGACCAAACGAGGCCATTTGAGAACCCAGAATGGGGAGCAAGGGGGTTAAACTGCACACACAGTATGGGGACCAAATGGAGGAGTATGGGGAACCATGGGTTAAATTTAAAGACCGTAATGGGAGCATGAGGGTAGGATGGGTGCGGTTACAACATAAAAAGTGAGGGGGATGGGTGCGGACATCATATGGGAAGGGAGGGGTAATGGGTGCAGACAGTATAAAATGTGAGGGGCATGGGTGCAGACAGTATAAAATGTGTGGGGGATGGGTGCAGACAGTATAAAATGTGAGGGGGATGGGTGCAGACAGTATAAAATGTGTGGGGGATGGGTGCAGACAGTATAAAATGTGAGGGGGATGGGTGCAGACAGTATAAAATGTGAGGGGGATGGGTTAACGCAGTATAAAATGTGAGGGGGATGGGTGCAGACAGTATAAAATGTGAGGGGGATGGGTGCAGACAGTATAAAATGTGAGGGGGATGGGTGCAGACAGTAGAAAATGTGAGGGGGATGGGTGCAGACAGTATAAAATGTGAGGGGGATGGGTGCAGACAGTATAAAATGTGAGGGGGATGGGTGCAGACAGTATAAAATGTGAGGGGGATGGGTGAAGACAGTATAAAATGTGAGGGGGATGGGTGCAGACAGTATAAAATGTGAGGGGGATGGGTGCAGACAGTATAAAATGTGAGGGGGATGGGTGCAGACAGTAGAAAATGTAAGGGGGATGGTGCAGACAGTATAAAATGTGAGGGGGATGGGTGCAGACAGTATAAAATGTGAGGGGGATGGGTGCAGACAGTATAAAATGTGAGGGGGATGGGTGCAGACAGTATAAAATGTGAGGGGGATGGGTGCAGACAGTAGAAAATGTGAGGGGGATGGGTGCAGACAGTTTAAAATGTGAGGGGGATGGGTGCAGACAGTACAAAATGTGAGGGGGATGGGTGCAGACAGTATAAAATGTGAGGGGGATGGGTGCAGACAGTATAAAATGTGAGGGGGATGGGTGCAGACAGTATAAAATGTAAGGGGGATGGGTGCAGACAGTAGAAAATGTAAGGGGGATGGGTGCAGACAGTATAAAATGTGAGGGGGATGGCTGCAGACAGTATAAAATGTGAGGGGGATGGGTGCAGACAGTATAAAATGTGAGGGGGATGGGTGCAGACAGTATAAAATGTGAGGGGGATGGGTGCAGACAGTATAAAATGTGAGGGGGATGGGTGCAGACAGTAGAAAATGTGAGGGGGATGGGTGCAGACAGTATAAAATGTGAGGGGGATGGGTGCAGACAGTACAAAATGTGAGGGGGATGGGTGCAGACAGTATAAAATGTGAGGGGGATGGGTGCAGACAGTAGAAAATGTAAGGGGGATGGGTGCAGACAGTATAAAATGTGAGGGGGATGGGTGCAGACAGTATAAAATGTGAGGGGGATGGGTGCAGACAGTATAAAATGTGAGGGGGTGGGTGCAGACAGTATAAAATGTGAGGGGGATGGGTGCAGACAGTATAAAATGTGAGTGGGGGTGGGTGCAGACAGAATGAAAAATGAGGGAGATGGATGTGAACAAAGTATAAAATGTGAGGGGGATGGGTGCAGACAGTATAAAATGTGAGGGGGATGGGTGCAGACAGTAGAAAATGTAAGGGGGATGGGTGCAGACAGTAGAAAATGTGAGGGGGTGGGTGCAGACAGTATAAAATGTGAGGGGGATGGGTGCAGACAGTAGAAAATGTAAGGGGGGTGGGTGCAGACAGTAGAAAATGTGAGGGGGTGGGTGCAGACAGTAGAAAATGTGAGGGGGATGGGTGCAGACAGTATAAAATTTGAGGGGCATGGGTGCTGACAGTATAAAATGCGAGGGGCATGGGTGTGAACACAGTATAAAATGTCAAGGGGATGGGTGCAGACAGTATAAAATGTGAGGGGGATGGGTGCAGACAGTATAAAATGTGAGGGGGATGGGTGCAGACAGTATAAAATGTGAGGGGGATGGGTGCAGACAGTAGAAAATGTGAGTGGGGGTGGGTGCAGACAGAATGAAAAATGAGGGAGATGGATGTGAACAAAGTATAAAATGTGAGGGGGATGGGTGCAGACAGTATAAAATGTGAGGGGGATGGGTGCAGACAGTATAAAATGTCAGGGGGATGGGTGCAGACAGTATAAAATGTGAGGGGGATGGGTGCAGACAGTAGAAAATGTCAGGGGGATGGGTGCAGACAGTAGAAAATGTCAGGGGGATGGGTGCAGACAGTATAAAATGCGAGGGGGATGGGTGCAGACAGTAGAAAATGTGAGGGGGATGGGTGCAGACAGTAGAAAATGTGAGGGGGATATGTGAAAACAGTAGAAAATGTGAGGGGGGATGGGTGTGAACACCGTATGAAAAGTGAAGGGGATGGTGCGGACATAGCATTGGGAGAGAGGGAGGATGGGTGCAGACAGTATGGGAAGTGAGGGGGGGATGGGTGCGGACACAGTATGAGCAGTGAGGGGGCATGGGTACGGACAGTATGAGAAGAGGGGGGGGATTGGTACGGACACAGTATGAGGGGAATTGTGCGGTCATAGTATGGGAAGCAAGGAGGTGATGACTACGGAGGTTGCTTTATCACCGTATGGGATGAGAAAAATGGCACATAATAAAGTCTGGGTAGGGTGGAGAGTAGTGTGAAGAGAGGGCTTAATATGGAGAGGGAGTGTGGAGGGTACGTAACATAAAAGGGACTGTGCGTCATGTTTTGTGCAGGGAACACAGTGAGGGTTAATTATTTATTCAGCAGCGCAGTGTGGCGCAGATATTTTTATCCAGGGACATTATAATGACACTTATTTTTCAGGCATTGTGTCGGGATGTGCTGAAGAAGAAGGGAATTTTGTTTACTTACCGTAAATTCCTTTTCTTCTAGCTCCTATTGGGAGACCCAGACAATTGGGTGTATAGCTACTGCCTCCGGAGGCCACACAAACTATTACACTTTAAAAAGTGTAACCCCTCCCCTCTGCCTATACACCCTCCCGTGCATCACGGGCTCCTCAGTTTTGGTGCAAAAGCAGGAAGGAGGAAACTTATAAATTGGTCTAAGGTAAATTCAATCCGAAGGATGTTCGGAGAACTGAAAACCATGAACCAAAAGAACAATTCAACATGAACAACATGTGTACAAAAAAAAATAAACAGCCCGAAGGGAACAGGGGCGGGTGCTGGGTCTCCCAATAGGAGCTAGAAGAAAAGGAATTTACGGTAAGTAAACAAAATTCCCTTCTTCTTTGTCGCTCCATTGGGAGACCCAGACAATTGGGACGTCCAAAAGCAGTCCCTGGGTGGGTAAAAGAATACCCCGATAAAAAGAGCCGACAACGGCCCTCCTCTTACAGGTGGGAACCGCCGCCTGATGGACTCGCCTACCTAGACTGGCATCTGCCGAAGAATAGGTATGCACCTGATAGTGTTTCGTGAAAGTGTGCAGACTAGTAGACCAGATAGCCGCCTGACACACCTGCTGAGCCGTAGCCCAGTGTCTCAATGCCCAAGACGCCCCTACGGCTCTGGTAGAATGGGCTTTCAGCCCTGAAGGAATCGGAAGCCCTGAAGAACGGTAGGCTTCAACCATCGGTTCCTTGATCCACCGAGCCAAGGTTGACTTGGAAGCCTGCGAACTCTTACGCTGGCCAGCGACAAGAACAAAGAGCGCATCAGAACGGCGCAGTGGCGCCGTGCGAGACACGTAGATCCGGATTGCTCTCACTAGATCTAACAAATGCAAATCCTTTTCACATTGGTGAATTGGATGAGGGCAAAAAGAAAGTAAGGAGATCTCCTGATTGAGATGAAAAAGGGGACACCCCTTAGGGAGAAAGTCCGGGACCGGACACAGAACCACCTTATCCTGGTGAAATACCAGGAAGGGGGCTTTGCATGATAACGCTGCAAGCTCTGACACTCTTTGGAGTGATGTAACTGCCACTAGAAATGCCACCTTCTGCGAAAGACGTGATAGAGAGACATCCCGCAGCGGCTCAAAGGTGGTCTCTGAAGAGCCCGTAGAACCCTGTTGAGATCCCAGGGTTCCAGCGGCCGCTTGTAAGGTGGGACTATGTGGCAAACTCCCTGCAGGAACGTGCGGACCTGCGGAACCTGGCTAGACGCTTTTGAAAAAACACGGAAAGCGCCGATACTTGTCCCTTGAGAGAGCCGAGAGACAAACCCTTGTCCCTTCCGGATTGAAGGAAGGAATGAGACGTGGGTAAGGCAAACGGCCGGGGGGTAAACCCCTTATCAGGGCACCAGGCTAAGGAGATCCTCCAAGTCCTGTGATAGATCTTGGCTGACGTTGGTTTCCTGCCCTGTCTCATAGTGGTAATGACCTCTTGAGATAACCCTGAGGACGCTAGGAGCCGGGACTCAATGGCCACACAGTCAGGTTGAGGGCCGCAGAATTCAGATGGAAAAAATGGCCCTTGAGACAGCAAGTCTGGTCTGCCTGGGAGCGCCCACGGTTGACCCACCGTGAGGTGCCACAGGTCCGGGAACCACGACCTCCTCGGCCAGTCTGGAGCGACGAGGATGGCGTGGCGGCAGCCGGACCTGATCTTGCGCAACACTCTGGGCAGAATTGCCAGAGGAACGCCTTTAGGGCTAGATACACTGCCCTTATCTCCAGACCATTGATCTGAAGGGAGGACTCTGTCGGAGTCCAGGTTCCCTGAGCCCTGTGGTGGAGAACAACCGCTCCCCACCCTGACAGACTCGCGTCCGTCGTGACCACAGCCCAGGATGGGGGCAGGAAGATTTTCCCTTCGCCAGAGAAGAGGGAAGAAGCCACCACTGAAGAGAGGTCTTGGCTGCCAGAGAAAGAGAGACGTTCCTATCTAAGGATGTTGACCTCTTGTCCCATTTGCGGAGAATGTCCCATTGGAGTGGCCGCAGATGAAACTGCGCAAAGGGAACTGCCATTGCTGCCACCATCTTCCCCAGGAAGTGCATGAGGCGCCTGAAGGGGTGTGACTGGGCCCGAAGGAGAGATTGCACCCCTGTTTGCAGCGAACGCTGTTTGTACAGCGGTAGCTTGACTATCGCTGAGAGAGTATGAAACTCCATCCCGAGGCAATTCAGTGATTGGGTCGGATTCCATTTTGACTTTGGGAAATTGCTGATCCACCCGAACCTCTGGAGAGTCTCCAGAGCAACGGTCAGACTGTGTTGACATGCCACCCGGGAGGGTGCCTTGACTAGGAGATCGTCTAAGTACGGGATCACCGAGTGGCCCTGAGAGTGTAGGACTGCCACAACGGATGCCTTGACCTTGGTGAAGACCCGTGGGGCTGTCGCCAGGCCGAAAGGCAGTGCCACAACTGAAGGTGTTCGTCCAATGGCGAAACGCAGGAAGCGTTGATGCTCTGGAGCGATCGGCACATGGAGATAGGCATCCCTGATGTCGATTGATGCTAGGAAGTCTCCTTGAGACATCGAAGCGATGACAGAGCGGAGGGATTCCATGCGAAACCGCCTGGTTCTCACAAGTCTGTTGAGCAATTTGAGGTCCAAAACGGGACGGAATGAACCGTCCTTTTTTGTTGGCACCACGAACAGGTTGGAGTAAAAATCGCGACCACGTTCCTGAAGGGGAACGGGGATCACAACTCCTTCTGTCTTCAGAGTGTCCACCGCCTGAAAAAGTGAAACGGTTCGCTCGGGGGGCGGAGATGTTCTGAAGAACCGAGTCGGAGGACGAGAGCTGAACTCTATCCTGTAACCGTGAGACAGAATGTCTCTCACCCATCGGTCTTGGACATGTGGCCACCAGGCGACGCAAAAGCGGGAGAGCCTGCCACCGACCTAGGATGCGGTTTGGGGAGGCCGAAAGTCATGAGGAGGCCGCCTTGGAGCCGGTGCCTCCGGCGGTCTTTGGACATGACTTAGACCGACATGCAGAAGAGTTTCTCTGGTTCTTCTGTGGCCTGTTGGACGATAAGGATTGGGATCTGGCTGAGGGCCGAAAGGACCGAAACCTCGCTTGAATTTTTCGTTGCTGAGGTCTCTTTGGTTTTGGCTGGGGTAAGGACGAGTCCTTACCCTTGGATCCAATTGCTCGCCCAACAATCGGTCGCCAGAAAAAAAGGCAAACCGGTCAAGAACTTCTTGGAAGCAGAGTCTGCCTTCCATTCGCATAGCCATATGGCCCTGCTGACTGCCACCGAATTGGCGGATGCTTCCGCTGTACGGCTAGTCGAGCGGAGCGGAGGTACGGGTGACCGCATTAATCTCAGACCGACAAGTTGAGATAGCTTGGAGTGCCCACACTGCTGCAAAGGCTGGGGCAAAGAACGCGCCTATGGCTTCATAGATGGATTTCATCATGAGCTCTATTTGCCCGTCAGTGGCATCCTTGAGCGATGAACCATCTGCCACTGATACTACGGATCTAGCCGCCAGTCTAGAGACTGGAGGATCCACCTTGGGACATTGAGCCCAACCCTTAACTACGTCAGGGGGGAAGGGGTAACGTGTGTCATTAAGGCGCTTAGTAAAGCGCTTGTCCGGAAAAGCGAGCCCGCTTAGCCGGTCTGGGACTGCGGTCCGTGCCGGAGTCCTCCACGTAATAACTAGAGGCCACCCCAGGAGCACGCTTCGTCGCAGACCGAGAGGGGCCTGGGGGCAATCCTGCAGTGCCCGGGGCCTGTGTAAGGGCCGGTCTGGACTGCAAGGCTTCTAGTATCTTAGCAGACCATTTGTTCATAGACTGAGCCATGATTGTGACAGTGACTCAGAGTTTCTCAGCTAAAACTGCAAACTCTGTCCCTGCCACCTGGACGGGGAAAGCCGGCGATTCTGCGTTGGCCGAGGGTACCGCCAGTGCCCCAGGCTCCGGCTGAGCGAGTGCCACCGGGCCCGAGCATTGCTCACAATGAGGGTAGGGGGAACCTGCTGGTAGCATAGCCGCACAAGAGGTATTGCAAGATAACCCTGTGTCTTGGCACACTTGCTCCATGTGAACAACATGCTGTTGTCTCCCAGGAGAGTGATCCCTGAGGGATATATAGCCACAAGCTAACAGTACAGTCGAACCGAGAAAAAGTATACAAATATATATTATATATATATAATAATATATATATATATATATATATATATATATATATATATATATATATATATATATATATATATATATATATATATATATATATATATATATATATATATATATATATACACACATATATATATATATATATATATATATATATATGTGTGTATATATATATATATATATACACACAGTTCAGCATTCTAGGGGGACCAGCACCGACCGCTGCAGGGCTGCAGCCAGATGTCCTCCACCGGCAGAATGTGCTTAAAACATGGCTGTCGGCGTTCACAGGGGAGGAGGGAGCCGTGGGCGTAACTAAGAAAGTGCGGGAAACTGGTGCCCCAGAGTGATTAGTGAGGGGGGAGGAGGACAGCTAAGTGTGCTCCAGCCCTCACTGTCGGCGTCAGACCGACCGTCCCGCCCTTACCCCTGACTGGCAGGCCCGGGGGCGGGAGTTTAAGGCACTAGGCCGCAAAAGCCGGGGACTAAAGTTAAAACCGCGGCCGGCAAGCAGGCGCGGTCGGCGCGGTAGTCCCGGTCTCATACCAACACCGCAGTCGCTGCAGCGTCTGAGGCCAAAGTGCTCCATGCACCGTCCCCAAGGGGACACAGATTAACTGTAGATGCAGGGCCCTGTCCCTGATGATACTCAGTCTCCTGTCCGTCAGATTCCCCCAGGGGCTGCGGAGGGAGCCCGGTCCCAGTGCCTGGATGACCGGATAGGATCCCACTTCTCCCAGAGCCCCTAAGGGATGGGGAAGGAAAACGGCATGTGGCTCCAGCCTGTGTACCCGCAATGGGTACCTCAACCTTAACAACACCGCCGACTCAGTGGGGTGAGAAGGGAACATGCCGGGGGCCCTGTTATGGGCCCTCTTTTCTTCCATCCGATATAATCAGCAGCTGCTGCTGACTAAAATGGGAGCATGAGTGAATGTGTGCCTCCTTCAACACAAAGCATAAAAACTGAGGAGCCCGTGATGCACGGGGGGGTGTATAGGCAGAGGGGAGGGGTTACACTTTTTAAAGTGTAATACTTTGTGTGGCCTCCGGAGGCAGTAGCTATACACCCAATTGTCTGGGTCTCCCAATGGAGCGACAAAGAAAAGTGGAGAAAATGGAAGTCTGCAGAGACTAGCTGTGGCCATGAAAATTTATCATGGCATCTGGACAAGATAAAAGAAAAGAAAAAGAACGACTCTTCAGAGACAAGGTCATCTAAAAAGGTACCTGGTTGTACAGTGGGTATGGAAAGTATTCACACCCCTTTAATTTTTCACTCTTTCATTGCAGCCATTTGGTAAATTCATTTTTTTCTCATTAATGTATGTAATGCAAAGGGTCTGAATACTTATGACCATGTGATACTTCAGTTTTTCTTGTTTAATAAATTTGAAAAGAATTCTACGTCTGTTTTTTTCTGTCAAGATGGGGGATGGGGTGCAGAGTGCACATTACTGAGAAAAAAAAAGTTTTTTGAATTTACCAAATGGCTGCAATGAAACAGTGAAAAATGTAAAGGGTTCTGAATACTTTCCGTACACACTGTAAATGTTTATTTGTGATATTGACTAATTCTCACCAGTACTGTAGTTCCTGTATGGCCTGATAACTATAACTCCCAGTATCTTCTTACCATTGTTAAGGACATACTGGAAGTTCTAGGTTGATGTGATAAATATATATACAGGGCTGACCTTACATTACAATTGATGAACTGTGTACAAATTCTTGTGATGTATTCCTGTACTGATGAAGGTTTTGATGCTGTTTCTGTACCGATAGGTATTATATGGATGTATTTCTGTACTGCTGGTGGTACTGATGATGAATTTCTTTACTGATAAGAATTTTGATGCTTTGTTTCTGTACCTATGGTGGTTCTTGAAATGTATATCTGTACCTATGGGGGTTCTGGTGATGTATTTCTGTACTGATTAGGGTTTTGATGCTGTGTTTCTTTACCAATGGGGGCTCTAGTGATGTACCTCTGTACTTCTGGTGGCTCTCGGTTGATGTATTCCTGTGCTTTTATAAATCCTGATACTGTACAAATGTAACAGTTCAGACGTTGTAAGATTGCATTATACAGGACTATGTTAATAAAGTATTGTGCCATCTACCAATTTAAGGGTTACTATGTTTTTTTTAATGTTAGGAGAATTAAAGGAGTTGGTCCACGTTTGTGATGTGTCTGCACTTACTCTGCACGCTGGCAGTATTCTCTGGTGCCGGTGGTGAGAATGGGAAATCACAAAACCACAAGTATGCGATTTACATAGATTTGGTCACGTGCTGACTAGACATACGTGGCCTTGATCACTGAAAATTAATTGCGTGAGGCCAGACACGTTTAGTCAGAATGTGGCCAGAAGTATACAAATCGCATACTTGTGCTCATATGACCATCCACTTTTGCAACTAGCAAGGGAGAAACCTAAAAGTGTACAGTGCAAGTGATGTGAGAATGCAGAAGCCTGCAGTCACCTCATCTCAAGCCTGCACAAGCCTTTCTATTATAAAATTAAGCCCTGTAGCATGCCCAATCCTAACAATGTGTAATATACTCACTGTCAGGATTCGGCTCTGCTTGCTGGTTCCAGCAGTCATCACATGGGCACTCCACTCATATGTGATTTTCATACTTGCGGTCATCTGACAATTAGATTTTCTTCTTACCGCTCTCTTTTTCACAGAAAATTGAATGAATTAGAAAAAGCAGCTCGGCATCACATGACTCTGTATGAAAATTGCATATGAATGACTGGTCACATGATGCCTACTCAGACCATGGGAGGGGAGGGAGTAGAGTGTAGATTGGAGTTTTTCTAGCGTGGACAGTGAGACTGTGGAAGTTTTGAGGGTTGGAGGCGGAGCTGGGGTGGAGCCTGGGGGCCCAAAAATGTTTCCAGTAAGCGGCCCGGAAAATTCCTAGTGTCAGTCCTGCGAGCACATTCACACACATAGCGCACATGCATGTATACACTGAATAATGACACACACTGCTGTATACTCACCTGTCCGGGGCCGCCGCCGATTCTGCTGTCAGCGCTTAACTGCAGTTGAATGCTTTGAGGCTCCGTAAAGCATTCAACTGCAGTAAAGCCATAACATCCTGCAGTGGCCGCTCAATACTACGGACGCTATCAAAGAGGGGTCTGTGTGCTGCAGCTGGAGGCACCGCGGACAGGGAGGACAGGTGAGACATGGCATAATAGGGGACAGAAGGTAACCAGCAGGAGCACATTACTAAACAATGCGCTCATTACTGCAGGGGACATCAGCCCCCCCCCCCCCCTCCCCAGATCTGTATGTCGCCAGCACCCCTCACCAGATCTGTATGTGTGCCGTCCCCGCGTCAGCAGCCTGCCGCCGCTGCTCGGATCCGGAGTGGCTCGAGGGTCTCCGGACCTGGGGGTAGGGGTCGCGCGGCCACTCGGCATTAAAGGGGGGGTTATTTACAAGGGATTGTATGGACAGTTTGTGACGCCACCCGTGGTGCGTGGTAAGATGGAGTACCACCGCTGCAATGGGGAGCACCCGGTGGCGATGGTGGGGGCAGCGAGATGTTTAACCCCTCCACGGGAAGGGGGAATGCCCCGGGACTCGGTGATGGTGACGGGAAGGTGCTGTTGGGACGGTCGGGGGGTCGTTTGTGTACTCACTTAGTCCAATAACACTGACACCGACAATTGTGGTAAACCAAAGTTCTGGACACCGATGCCACTTGGAGGGAGCACGCATGGATCCCGTGCCCGTTGGTGTTGCCTCTTAGTTTGTGACCTTTTCCTTGGCACCTTGTCCTCTAGTTAGTCCCTATAGTATGAAACTAGTCGGGTCCTGCTCACCAGTATGGCTAACTGGGTGAGTTTGCTCTCAGGGTTCACGCTTGGGATTTTCTGGCCCGTGTGAGTGGAAAGTCCTATTCCCCCTCGTTGCGCTAGTACCCTGAATTTGGAGTGGGTGGAGAACGGCTCTTGAAGGCTCCATCCTCGTCGGGTAAATTGTCAAGACGCCTGAAGTTTCTTCCTGACCTAGGGTCCACGTACCCCATCGTGCAGTGGCCCCTGCCCGGTGATGGCACAAGGCCGCCAGCTGGCCTCCTCGACAGTCCGTGCCCCTTGTCATGATCCTCTGCGACCGGGGTCCAGCTCCTACCAGGTCCAGACTGTCTGCAACCTAGTAGTCTCAAGGAGCCCAGCTCCTGTTCTCTCTCCTCCAACACTTCACTGCTCCATGACCTCTCCTCTTGAGAGTCACTGCTTAACTAACTGTCTGACACTCCTGACCTCCCCTTAACCAACCCCCCCACGTAGGTGAGCCTATTCCACTCAGGCCTGGTGTGTCTGGTGAGTGTGGTGCAGAGTGTTCCTAGGATTTTAATTAGCTGTTCTTGAGACCACCAATGGTTAGGGGTCCGTAACCAAGGAGGAAGTGGATACTGTGCAGAAGGGCAGATTGCACAATACCCTGTGCCGACCTGATAGGCCAGGGCGTCACATATGCCCACAGCCCCCCCCCTCACCAGATCTGTATGCCCCCAGCCCCACTTACCACTGCTCCTGTCAGCACCACTAAGCATAGACAGATGTTCATTTCACCGCACGCCCGACGCGATAGCATCGGGCCTGTTTATAGTATATAATATACAGTAATATATTATACAGTTTATACATACACACACACACACACACACACACACTTTCTTACCATACATTACATATATTTAGGCTATGTGCGCACGTTGCGTTCTCTGCAGTGCGGAAAAGAATGCACCCTCTGGCAGACTGGACACTGAGTTTATAAAATAAAATGCATCCACAAGGCATGCATTTTGGATGCTTTTTCCATGCGTTTTGGATGCATTTTTGACAGTGCGTTCATCCGGCAATTCAGCTCTGCTACATGCCGGCTGACAGCACACACAGTCGCGCGATGAGAATCAACTCGGGTGAACTGCACCCGACTTCTATGTCATACCGCAGCTCTGTCTGTGGCGTCCTGATTATCATCTTCACCGCACACATCCCGACATTACCGCCTACATCCCCGCACACATCCCGACATTACCGCCTACATCCCCGCACACATCCCGACATTACCGCCTACATCCCCGCACACATCCCGACATTACCGCCTACATCCCCGCACACATCCCGACATTACCGCCTACATCCCCGCACACATCCCGACATTACCGCCTACATCACCGCACACAACCCGACATTCACGCACACAACCCGACATTCATGCACACATCCAGACATCCCCGCACACATCCAGACATTACCGCCGACACCCCCGCCCACATCCCGACATTACCGCCGACATCCCCGCACAAGTACCGACATTACCGGCCACATCCCGACATCCCCGCCCACATCCCGACATTACCGCCGACATCCTCGCCCACATCCTCGCCCACATCCCGTCATTACCGCACACATCCTGACATCCCCGCCCACATCCCGACATTACCGCCGACATCCCCACACAAGTCCCGACATCCCCGCCCACATCCCGACATTACCGCCGACATCCCCGCACAAGTACCGACATTACCAGCCACATCCCGACATCCCCGCACACATCCCGACATTACCGCCGACACACCCGCCCACATCCCGACATTACCGCCGACATCCCCGCACAAGTACCGACATTACCGGCCACATCCCGACATCCCCGCCCACATCCTCGCCCACATCCCGACATTACCGCCGACATCCCCGCCCACATCCCGTCATTACCGCACACATCCTGACATCCCCGCCCACATCCCGACATTACCGCCGACATCCCCACACAAGTCCCGACATCCCCGCCCACATCCCGACATTACCGCCGACATCCCCGCACAAGTACCGACATTACCAGCCACATCCCGACATCCCCGCACACATCCCGACATTACCGCACACATCCCGACATCCCCGCGCACACATCCTGACATTCACGCACACATCCCGACATTCACGCACACATCCCGACATTCACGCACACATCCCGACATCCCCGCACACATCCTGACATTCACGCACACATCCCGACATCCCCGCACACATCCTGACATTCACGCACACATCCCGACATTACCGCCGACATCCCCACACAAGTACAGACATTACCGGCCACATCCCGACATTACCGCCGACATCCCCGCACACATCCCGACATCCCCGCACACATCCAGACATTACCGCCGACATCCCCGCACAAGTACCGACATCCCCGCACACATCCCGACATTACCGCCGACATCCCCGCACAAGTACCGACATTACCGGCCACATCCCGACATTACCGCCGACATCCCCGCACAAGTACCGACATCCCCGCACACATCCCGACATCCCCGCACACATCCCGACACTACAGCCCTCATCACCGCACACAAACTGGCATTACCTCAGTGACGTCCCCGCTGACAGCGCGATTCACTTCAGTTGCTGGGTGGAGCTAACAGGAGCGGCGGTGTTCTACGGCCGCTCCTGTCAGCTTCATGTAGCAGAGCTGGATGCGTCGCGGGACCACTGGATTACGCCGGACCTGGAGGGGTATTTGGGGATTTTAATAAAGTGGTGAAAGAGGGTGTTTTTTGTCCTTTATTCCAAATAAATGATTTTTTCGGGTGTATGTGCTTACTTTCACTTACAGGTTAATTATGGAAGGTATCTCGGGGAGACGCCTGTCATGATTAACCTAGGACTTAGTGGCAGCTATGGTGGGCTGCTGCCATTAACCCCTTATTGCCACCGCACCAGGGCAATTCGGGATGAGTCGGGTAAAGTCCCGGGACTGTCGCATGTAATGGATGCAGCAATTCCGGGCGGCTCCTGGCTGATATTGTTAGGCTGGGGGGCTTCCCATAACGTGGCGCTCCCCATCCTGAGAATACCAGCCTTCAGCCGTGTGGCTTTATATTGGCTGGTATCAAAATTGGGGGGGACCGCATGTAGGTTTTTTTTTATTTATTTTACTGCACGATCTAGACCCGCCCACCTGCGGCTGTGATTGGTTGCAGTGAGACAGCTGTCACTCAGCGTGGGGGCATGTCTGACTGCAACCAATCATAGGCGCCGGTGGGCGTGGAAAGCAGGGAATACGAGATTGAATAATGAGCGGCCGGCATTTTCAAAAGAGGAAAAGCCGCCGGAGCAGTGTGAATGCCGTGCAGCGCCGCGCCGGTGATCTGGGAACGGTGAGCATGAGGAGAGGGGGGGGGGGGGGGGTCTAGACTGACAGACGGACAGAGAGAGAGAGACAGACAGAGCGACCAACTGACAGAGAGAGAGACCGACCGACCAACAGACGGAGGGACATTCACCGACATCCACAGAGATTGACCGACATTGAAAAGACTTGCGTTTAAAGCATGCGGAACGCAACAAAAATGCAGTCCAAGTGCATTTTGGTTGGCGTTCTGACCCACATGATTTGTTTCAATGGGTGGAGAATGCAGCTACAACGCACAAAATAAGTGACATGATGCTTTTTTTCCGCAGCGATTTTGGGCATCCAAAACACTGCGTTTAGAAACGCAGCATGTGCATTTTTTCGCTTTCTCATGGACTTTGCTGGGGAAGCTGAATGCATGCAGTTACACTGCAGTTCAAAACGCAGCGATTCCGCGGGAAAAAATGCAACGTGCGCACATAGCTTTAAAGTGAACTGGTCAGATTCCAGTTGCTCGAACATGACCTGGTATCTTTTACTCTAAACGGTTTTGCTACAGTTTCAAGGATGTAGCTGTGGACAATAGGCAGAGACATGGCTAGTTTTATATTGTCCCATGACTACTTCTCCCTGCCCCATTTTTTGTGTAGGAAAACTAAACTGTAAGGGGATAATGATTGCAGTATATTCATACTGGATGTACAATGTACTTTGTTATATAGCAGCAGGGAGAGAAGACTGCAGTCTTCTTTTTTGTACTATGGCTGTGTGTATAGCATGTAGAGACTCATTAACCAATCTTTTTCTGCATTATGCGCATGGACATCTTACACTCCTGTTTGAAGGGAAGGTTAAAAAAATAAATAAAATAAAAAAATTGGTTTATAATTTGCAGATATACATTTAGTGATTTAAGAAAAATAAGTAAAGTATCTCATTATAGTCTTAGCTTTACAGACTGGTGCTAAGACTCCCCATTACCACTCAGATGACGTAAAGAATCAGTTTTCCCTCTCGAAAATTAGTATAACCCAGAGAAAACAATCTCTTCTGACGGTGCGCTTACTTTTGTAATGTCAAACCAATAGGTCGTTATTTTTTTGCTTCCTATAACCAATAGGTTTTAAAAATAACTCTTTAAAAATAGCAATCTATGCAAGTAATAATGACAACATATCTACACACACCAGACCTTTACTTCCTCTGCACTTTGCCTAGTTTTCTCCTCCACTGGATTGTCAACGTCCCTCTTCTCCCATTCTTGTCTAAAAAGAAATTGTTTAAATACAAGTGGTTAAAGCCATTATCAGTGGGTGTCTTCAGTTTTTGTTTTTTTTCAATGAGTTTATGAGTGCTCAATTAGCTAAGTAACTTAGCTAATTGATCATTTAACCTTGTATACCCTATCCAGTGGCTATTTTTGTACAGTTTATGACTGCCAAATAGTCCTACAATCAGAAATCTTATGGTCAGGGTGAAAAGTTACGTCTCCTAATTACTTATCCTCCATGGGACACTATGTGGCCAATTCATCCAACAGAAATTCAGAATGTAAACCAATTGTCAACTACGCATACATCCCCAATACTTTGCTGTAGTGTTTTCCCTGACTTGCATTATGTATTTATGTGTTTAAGGCTATGTGCGCACGTTGCGTAAATACATGTAGTTACGCTGCGCTTTGTAGCGCAGCGTAACTGCATGCGTCCTGCGTCCCCTGCACAGTCTATGGAGATTGTGCAGGGGCCGTGCACACGTGGCGTCTTAAGCTGGTGTCACACTAAGCGACAGCGACAACGACGTCGCTGTTACGTCACCATTTTCGGTGACGTAACAGCGACCTTGTAAGTCGCTGTTATGATCGCTGCTTAGCTGTCAAACAGCAGAAGCAGCGATCATAACGTCGCTGTGCTACATGTGCAGAGAGCAGGGAGCCGCGCTTAGCGCTGGCTCCTTGCTCTCCTAGGTACAGTACACATCGGGTTAATTAACCCGATGTGTGCTGCAGCTACATGTCACAGTGCAGAGAGCAAGGAGCCGCGCGCACTGCTTAGCGCTGGCTCCTTGCTACAGTACACATCGGGTTAATTACCCGATGCATACTGCAGCCACATGTCACAGTGCAGGAGCCGGCACTGGCAGCAAGAGCGGAGGCTGGTAACCAGCGTAAACATCGGGTAACCAGGGAAAGGTCTTCCCTTGGTTACCCGATGTTTACGCTGGTTACAGCTTACCGCAGCTGCCAGTGCCGGCTCCTGATCGCTTCATTTCGTCGCTCTCTCGCTGTCACACACAGCGATGTGTGTGTCACAGCGGGAGAGTGACGACCAAAAAATGAAGCTGGACATTCAGCAACGACCGGCGACCTCACAGCAGGGGCCAGGTCGTTGCTGGATGTCACACACAGCGACAGCGACGGGACGTCGCTGCAACGTCACAGAAAATGGTGACGTAGCAGCGACGTCGTTGTCGTCGTCGTTATGTGTGACACCAGCTTAAGAGTGCAGCGCTTCGGCTGCTGCCTGAAGCGCTGCGTTTTAAGAAGTGACATGTCCCTTCCGTGCGCTTTGCCGGCAGCTCCTTCTCTATGGCAGGAGCTGCAGGCAGAGCGCATGGAATCGGCTTTTTTTTTTTCTCTACGGACATTTTCTGCAGCGATTTGAAGCGCACGTGTGCTCTTCAGATCGCTGCAGAAATTTCTGCAGGGCTAGTACGCAACGTGCGCACATAGTCTAAGGTTTCCATGAAATGCATAGGCCAAAACTCCTGATAGCTGTTCACACGTTAGCGTTGTTTTCATGAGCAGTATTTGTACAGTGAATATAGAAATACATACCATATTTTTCACACTATAAATAAACATTTTTCCCAAACAATCTTTGGAGAAATGTGGGGGGAGTGCGTCTTATAGTCCAGAGTGTACTGGCTGTGGCTGGGGGGTGGGGAGCGCGACGAAGCAGCGGGTCACAGGAGGCAGGAGCTGGCACTGGAGCGAACAGTGTGCCTGCTAATAACGAAAATGAATATTCACTGCTCCTTACACCCCTAATCCCGCCCTCATCTAGGCACTGAAGCCAGCGCTGAGATGTGGATGCGATTATGGGTGTTGCGAGCAGTGAATATATATTCTCTTTAATAGGTGGTTTGCATGATCACTCAGCCACCAATTTCCTGCAGCAGCTGGACAATCATGCGTGTCTGCTACAAATGAGAAATTCACTGCTTCCAATGACTATCTCCACCCACCTCCAAGCGCCAGCTATAGTGTCTAGATGTGATAAAAATTATGGGCGTGGGGAGCAGTGAATATTAATTTAATAGGAGGCACATGCAAGCATCCAGCCACCAGTTTGCTGCAGCAATCCTGTGTGTGCCTGCTATTTAAGATAATGAATAAACACTACTCCCTAGGCCCAAAATCCCGGGTGTGAGGAGCAGAGAATATTCCGGCAGCTGACATCAGCGTGTAACTTGGGGCGCAAAAGCAATGATGAAATGCGCTGCCCCGCTTCCATGCTGAAGTCATATGCTGGCATCAGAAGAGGACACCACATACAGGGGGAGTAGAGGGATGGTGAGTATAAATGTTCATTTTTATTATATATATATATATATATATATATATATATATATATATTTTTTTTTTATTTTTTTTTTTAAGTGTGCTGCGAGATGAGGGACATCTATATATACACATACCAGAATGGGCCTGCGGTGGTTATCATATATACAAGGATGGGCACAGGATAAGGGCTGTATATATATATATATACATACATACACACACATACATTACACCAGGATGGAGCATCACACACACATACATTACACCAGGATGGAGCATCATATATATCAGGATGGGGCCAGGATGGAAGACATATATATCAGGATGGGAGACATACCTGGAAGGGGCAGAGGATGAGCACTAAACAAAATTGGGGACATG
This sequence comes from Anomaloglossus baeobatrachus, assembly GCF_048569485.1. NCBI lineage: Eukaryota > Metazoa > Chordata > Amphibia > Anura > Aromobatidae > Anomaloglossus > Anomaloglossus baeobatrachus. The sequence goes on along the minus strand of NC_134361.1, from coordinate 115,402,943 downwards.
ACCCCCATAACAGTGTCAATAGCAGATTCTCCCATAACAGTGGGTCATGACCACATTTTTTGCTTAAATGTTTCTCCTATTTTCCTCTTCTAAAACCTAGGTATACCTTATGATCCAGTGCCTCATAGTTCGAAAAAAACCTTGATACCTGCTATCAGTGGAAGCCTTATGTTCTGCAGTGCAGTCATAATTTGCATCTTCACTACCGGTTGATGCACTGTTTCGGTTCTTTTTTGTTCCACTTCGAAAGAGCTCAACAGCAGCAATTAACTCTCGCTCATCTACTCCAAAAACATCTCTATATAGACATTCATAGAGAACAGCTGAAAACAAACAAAAAAAACACAATAGAGAAGCACATTCAAATAAAAGACCTATCCAGTGTACTACTTTAAACGCAAGTATAAACTAATACCTAATTTAAGCTTCCTGTACAAGAGGGCTTTATGGCAGCTGCAAATTTCAGAAAAACACTGTGCACAAACAATAACTGGACAGACATTTTGGGACAAACCTCGTAACTCCTTAAAGGGAACTAACTAATCACCAGGATTTTCGTATATAACCGAAAGCCAGTGCTATAAAGGCACTATCAGGCTGATTCTCTACATACCTTTAGTGGTCAGCTGAGATGCATAGGTTTTGAAATCCAGGAAGGTTTATAAAATCATCAGCTTCTTGAGTGACAGCAGCTGAGGATCAGATAATAGTTATCGCCTCCCCCTGTTAGAATTAGCATAAGTATTATACAATTGATTTCATTTTTGACTTGCAGGACCTGTGTGAGGTCATAACCATGTGACCAGAAGGGGCAGGGCCTGTGCAAACAAAGCTAATGATTTTATAAACGTTACTTTCTTGGATTTCAAAACCTAAACATCCAAGCTGACCACTAAAGGTACGTATAGAATCAGCCTGATAGTGCCAGTATAGCAGTGCCAGTATAGCACTGACTTTAGGCTATGTGCCCACGCTGCGGAAAATGCGCGGAATTTGCCGCGGATTTTTCAAAAATCTGCAGCACAGCTACTCCCCAGCCATTTCTATGGCATTTGGGAACTGCTGTGCCCACGCTGCGTTTTTTTCCGCAGCGGAAATAAAGCGGATTTCCCTGCGGAAAAATCAGCAGCATGGGAATTATTCCTGTGGACTTTTCCGCAGGGTCCCATATACTTACCTGCCTCGATAGAAGACAACGATGTCACTTTCTCCGTCCGCTGCACAGGAGCGCGGTCGATCCAGTTACAGGAAGGAAGAGGTGGGCGGCGCCTGCACGAGCTTCGGTCATGTGACAGCCGGAGCTAGTGCAGGCCCGCCCACCTTCTCCAGCACAGTGCACCAGACGCTGACAGAGTGACCCGGCTGCCGGAAAGCGAGGTGCTGCATGATGGAGGTAAGTAATATGAACGCCCCGATCACTGCAGCACTTGTTCTGCATTGAGGATGCAGTGCCGAAGCCATGGTACTGTATCCTCAATGCAGAATGCCCGCACCATATCCGCAGGACATTCTGCAATACATCTGTCGCGGGCGGAGGAGGGGATGCTGCGCCCTCCCACTGCTCGGGTCTGGCCGTTGCTGCAGCGGCTACCGCTACTGCTCGGTGGTGGCTCAAGCGGTGGGCCGGATCCCGGGGACTCGAGCGGCGTTCCTCACCCGTGAGTGAAAAGGGAGATCGATTGGATGGTGGGAGATTTGGTGATTGTCCGTGACGCCACCCACGGTTGTGGTGATATTGGTGACACCACCGCTGCTCTAGACGGGGATCCCGGGAGCGGTGACAGGGAGCAGCTTTGTTGTTAGTTCTCCCCTCCGTGGGTAGGGGGGTTGGTTGTCCCGGGGCCCGGTGATGGGGTAGGAATGGATGGCAGGCGGGTTACGGGGCCTGGTGAGGTGCAGGGTCGCGGGGGTAGCGCTGTGCCGCACGGCACGGTGGTGCTCACTCAGCCAATGATGAGGACACAGTTCTCGGTAAAACAGACGGCTGGATGGACAGGTCCCACAGACGGCTGCGGTGTTGTTTCTCCGGGCAGATTGATGGTGACTGCCTTTCCCTGCACCTATGTATGGTAAACGGTTCCAATGGGTTCCCACCGGTAACCCGCTCCCCGGCTTGGATATGGGCCGGAGGAGCCCCTTTTGCCCGCAGGCTCTGGCCCTGGGAACGGTAGCCTTGGCGGTGGCTGTGTTTCCCTCTCACGGTTGGACTGTTGCCTTCTGTCAGGACTTGGCTGCTGGGAAACCCAGGAGGTTCCCTTCGCTAACGGATTTGGCAAATTCCCGGCGACTCCTAGCCTTGCCGGGGTCCGTAAGCCCCTGCCAGATGGTGCTGACTTCTCTTTGCGTACCGGTCTGGTACCGCCGGGCCACCGCCCGTCCACGGTCCTTACGGTAAACTCCGATAGGCCACTCCTGCAGACGGTCACCACCGTCTGCAGACGGTCACCACCGTCTGCAGACGGTCACCACCGTCTGCAGACGGTCACCACCGTCTGCCAACCTTGCTGTACCGCCCGGGCCACACACCCGGACGCTGTCAGTTAGTTGCTCCACTACTACTTTCCTCCCTTCCACTTTCACCTCCAAAACTAAACTCCACCAAACTGTTCCTTTTCCCGCCTCCAGGACTGTGAACTCCTCGGTAGGCGGGGCCAACCGCCTGGCCCACCCCCTGGTGTGGACATCAGCCCCTGGAGGGAGGCAACAAGGGTTTTAGTCTGACTTCGGTGTGCCTGACCGGGAGTGTGGGGTGTGTTGGTGTTGTTCTCTGTGGCCCCTGGCTTGTCCAGGGCACCACACATCCGCAGCATGGAAACAGACAGAAGTTTTGCTGCAGTTTTCTGGGAGCACCTGTGAAATGTCCTGCGGATATAACCGCAGGACACTGTCCCCGTGGGCACATAGCCTTAGGTTATATACAAAAATCCTGGTGATTGGTTCCCTTTAAGGACCCCAGCTAGACTATTTTTTCCCCCCAGGTGCTTCATAAAAGTTCAACATTGGATCGTAAAACTGATTGGTAAAATCGCTGAGAAATTTAATTTAACATGGCCATATACTGTATGGGGGGGGGGGGGGAGGTTAAAAAAAATGCTGTTTAGGTATACTGTAAGGCTTGCAAAGGAAGGAGTACATAGTTGGTTGGAAAAGAATGTGGAGGCCATGTTACATTTGCTGAATCTTTGAGGTGCCAAAACAGTAGAAACCCCCAGATATGACCCCATTTTGGAAAATAAACCCCTTAAGAAATTCATCTAGGTGTATGGTGAGCATTTTTAACCCACAGGAGCTTCATAGAATTTTATAAGATTGGTACGTGAAAAAAAATATTTCATTTCTACTAATGGGAGAAACAGGACCTTCCAATTTGTTATGTTATGCAATTTCTCCTTAAAACAGTAATACTCCCGTAAGTGGCTGGATACTACTTTTTGGTTTTAGGCAGGCTTGTATGGAAAAAACACACACAAATAAAAGGTTATATTAGCTGCAATATTTCATTTTCACAAAGGGTCATCAGTAAGAATGAACGCCTTAATTTGTTACTCAATTTTTCCTGAATACAGGAACTCCACATATGTGGTTGAAGACTACTCTTTAGCTAGACAGGAAACAGAAGGGATAAAGTACTGACTTTTGGAGCACAGATTTTGTTGGAATACATTGTAGGCAACAATGGCCTGTTAGATGGGAGGGCCTAAAGCTGGTGTCACACTAAACGACAGCGACAACGACGTCGCTGTTACGTCACCATTTTCGGTGACGTAACAGCGACCTTGTAAGTCGCTGTTATGATCGCTGCTTAGCTGTCAAACACAGCAGAAGCAGCGATCATAAGGTCGCTGTGCTACATGTTCAGAGAGCAGGGAGCCGCGCTTAGCGCTGGCTCCTTGCTCTCCTGCAGCACACATCGGGTTAATTAACCCGATGTGTGCTGCAGCTACATGTCACAGTTCAGAGAGCAGGGAGCCGCGCTTAGCGCTGGCTCCTTGCTCTCCTGCAGCACACATCGGGTTAATTAACCCGATGTGTGCTGCAGCTACATGTCACAGTTCAGAGAGCAGGGAGCCGCGCTTAGCGCTGGCTCCTTGCTCTCCTGCAGCACACATCGGGTTAATTAACCCGATGCATACTGCAGCCACATGTCACAGTGCAGGAGCCGGCGCTGGCAGTAAGAGCGGAGGCTGGTAACCAGCGTAAACATCGGGTAACCAGGGAAAGGTCTTCCCTTGGTTACCCGATGTTTACGCTGGTTACAGCTTACCGCAGCTGCCAGTGCCGGCTCCTGATCGCTTCCTTTCGTCGCTCTCTCGCTGTCACACACAGCGATGTGTGTGTCACAGCGGGAGAGTGACGACCAAAAAATGAAGCTGGACATTCAGCAACAACCGGCGACCTCACAGCAGGGGCCAGGTCGTTGCTGGATGTCACACACAGCGACAGCGACGGGACGTCGCTGCAACGTCACAGAAAATGGTGACGTAGCAGCGACGTCGTTGTCGTCGTTATGTGTGACACCAGCTTAACAGGCCACTAGAGATTGCAGACCACAAAGCCATATCTTGGCCTTGGACATGCTATGGTTACCATCAGAATCTCGTGATCATGGATTAACCATTTAGATGCAGTTACTGAAAGCGGCAGCTAGGGTGATTAAGAGGCTGACTGGTGACAACACCGATAGTGACCGAGGCAGGAGGATGCACAACACCCTCCCTGCAGTACCTCACATTTGGTTCCAATCTTCTCAGAAACATCACTGAGAAGATCAGAGCCAGAAAAGCAGGCGAATACAGTCAGCTCCATTGTGATTTGTCTGTCTGTACAGGTCATGATTCTAGTAACAAACACCACAAAACAAACAATGTAATGCTCCTTCATTATCCACTATGTATACATACCTTGACAGATTGCAGCAGTTGTCTGGAAACTTTTAGTGAATACAGAATCATAATGCCCATTAGTGGAACAACACAACATTATCTGCAATGTAAATAAGGGCATAACATTTAGGACAACTTACATCATTTCCTTATAGCCTTTAATGTATGGTGCATAGTGTGAGCATGCAAAGAGGTCTATCATAATACAATTAACCACTTAACCCAATGCACATGAAAGGCTGGGTGCATAGACTGTCATTTACCACACCACATCGTATACAATATGTGCAGAGTGATGATTAAGGCTAAGTTCACATTTCCGCTAAAATCTATCAGTCACAATCCGCTGCTCTTGTAAACAACGGAATCCGTTTAGCGGATTCCGCTGCTCCCATAGACTTGTATGAGCAGCGGATTGTGACTGATGATGCTGCGTTGCACCCTCCGCCCGACTGATCAGTCGTGGAACGACTGACCGCCGGGCGGGGGGAACGCAGCATGTAACGTTTTTTGAGCAGCGAGATCCGTCGGATTTCGCTGCGCATGCTCTATGTTTCCCTGCACACGTCACCAGCTTTGGTTGGTTACCCGATATTTACCCTGGTTACGGTGCAAGGAGCCAGCGCTAAGCGGTGTAGGCCCGTAACCAAGGTAAATATCGGGTAACCAAGGTAAACAGCGGGTGCTTTGCTGTTACCCGATATTTAGGCTGGTTGCGTGTGCAGGGAGGCCGACACTTCCCCGCTCGGCCCCTCCCGCACTCCGCACATGTATGTACACACACACACATACACACCTGTCCCCAGCCATGCAGACAAGCACTGCCACTGACACCCTCGTCTGGCCCCGCCCCCCGCTCGGCTCCGCCCCCTCCCGCACTTTGCATGTGAACACACACACATACATACATACATGCACATACACACACTCACTCACACATACACTCACCTGTCCCCAGCCATGCAGACCGCAGCACTTCCACTGACATCCTCAGCGCCTGGCCCCGCCCCCCGCTCGGCTCCGCCCCCTCCCGCATTCAGCATGTGTGTATACACACACACACACACACTCACCTGTCCTGCAGTCCCTGCGGCACTGACGTCCTCAGTGCCACGGCCCCGCTCGGCTCCCCTCCCCCCCGAATTCCGCCCCCCGCACACAACGGAATCCGATAAAGAATTCTGTTCTTTGTCATCCGTTGTACAGCGTTGAACAGCGCATCAGTCACATGCGTCAAGCGACGCATGTGACTGATACAAAACAACGGAAATGTGAACTTAGCCTAAGCAGGAACTCAGTTGATGGCAGGAACTGCAGATGGCACAGTCCATTACATACAGCTGGGTTCCAGCAACCACAATCATTGCCAAGTGCAATCCTATCCGTTTAGCTCATTACATGCCACCATGTAAGGCCATGTTGACATTGCGCGTCTGACACAGGTCAGCCTTGAAGAACCTTATTTGGGTTGAACCCTTGACTTTAAAGAGGCAGAAGGAGTCACTGATACAGTTGAAATACAGACATAGCACTGCCTTCTTGAGGTAGGCACAAACGTTGGCACAAAGAGGCAGTTAGTCACATCTCAAAAAAGTGGATCCTGCTATAACGGACGCAGAGAGCACAGTGTCCGCTTTTATGAGGCGGACACAAGTGTGGTGGACGACAATTTTGTGCCCACCTCAAAAAGTCTGTGCTCTGGTTGATAGTGTTGCTTTATCACTGATGAAACTATCTGCCTTTTAAAGTGAATAGTCCTGTCGGAGATTCTGCCTAAATCAAATCCCCCCAATTTTAAGGAAGCCCTGATGGAGCCACTGATATATATAGCTTTTATGCATATGTACCGCCCCCACGTCAGCAGCCGGGCTGCTTGGATCCGGATCTGCAGTGTGGCTTGAGGGGTCTCTGGACCCGGGGGTCTCACGGACACTTCGAAATATAAAGGGGAATGATGGTATGTGGGGATATTGTATACAGTCCGTGACGGCACCCACAGTGTGTGGTAAAATGGGGTACCACCGCTGCTATTGGGGAGCACCCGGGGCGTTGGAATGGCAGCTAGCTGTTGTAAACCCTCCGTGAGTAGGGATGGATGCCCAAGGGCCCAGTGTCTCTGTGCTGCGGATGGTGATTGCAGGGGCCGGCGCGCCCGGACGGACCAGGGGATGTTTGTGTACTCCCTATTAAAGTAAACCAAGGTGCCAGTGGCCGGAGCTCCGCGGCCCGGGTGTATTCTGGTCCCTCACTCGGGGTGATGGTCTGTGTCACTTTCCTCTGCACTACTTTAGTTCTCTTTTGGACTTCTCGGTATGGAACTTGGGAGTCCGCTCCCAGAACTTCAGTTGGGAGCCTTGCCCGCAGACTCTGACCCGTGGGATCTAAAGGGGCCCTGGCGGATGCCCTATCCCCCGCGGTGGGCTGCTGGTTTGCTATCGGGACTTTGGGTGGGACAGGACCTGTAATCCTGTCCTCAACTGGTTAATTAGCAAAGTCGGTGGTTCCGGTCTCTGCTTCAGGGTCCAGGTATCCCCTCTGTGCACGGTTTCCGGGTCGGGTCTCTGGTATCAGTACCGGCGGGCTCCTACCCTGTCCACCTCGGATCTCCGGCAGCCGTCTTCCCGTATCCTGTCAGACACTGACCACCATCTGCCACCTAGCCAGATCGCAGGGGCTCCAACCCCGACGCCTTTGCTCTCTGACTTCACTTGCGCTTTCTACTCCAACTTTGAACCTCCACTTCGAACTCCAAACTTAATCTGACTCTTTTTCTCTAGACCCCGAGGTGGGCGTTGTCCTTTTGCCTGGTCCCGCCCACTGGTGTGCCTGTCCTACCCTGGGGGGGGTGACTAGGGTTTTGTTAGCTTGGTGTAACCCTGTGAGGGAAGGTGTTATGCGGGGGGCCTATTCTATGTGTGACCACCTGGGGCACCAGGGCGTCCCACATATTAGTGTTTCGAATCAGCAATTAAATTATGAACAACAACCAGTTTAGAAATACATCAAACAATTTTGGGAGGAAGGAAAAGAGACGAGGGAACGAAGGAGAGAGGAACTTTATTGATGAAACGGGGTAAATGGGGATAGGAAAGGAAAGGGGGAGAACTAACATGTAGAGAACTTATTTACATCTGAATCTATATACCTCATTCAATTGTTTTGAATGAATTATATATATGTTCAGAATAGAGATCGGGAAGAAAAATAAGAAGAGGAAAGAAAAAAGAAGAAAAAGAAGGGATAATACTTCATCTGTAAGAACCAGCACAACCAAAATAATTTATGTCAAACACTAAGAATACAGTGTAACAGGTTTTACACTGTATAAATCTGGCATTGCCACCATACTGCCCCACTTAATGAAGAGGTTATTGAAGCACAGTGAACAACATTAAATTTAAAACTAACAAAAAAATAAATTAAAAAAAGGCAGAATTTGTGGTTTTGTATTCCTTCCCACAGAGGTAATATAAAATTGATTTACATTCCTATTTTCAGAACTGAATAGCTATCCAACCTCCTAGCATTCTGCTTGCAGGAGGGCATTCAACTTCTATGAGCGTTTGGGCAGCCGGCATGGTTGAGACGCTGACCAGAACCTTGTAGCACCCTGACCTTCAGGGGCGCTACACACTCACTGCCTACGAATCTGGCCTTATCTGGGGTGGCAAGTAACTTTGGTAATTAGCAGTACCTATAGAATTAAAAACTCAATTCTTGAGATTACCCCTACGGTATGCCAATCTTAAGTGGGTTGAGCAGGTATAAGATTCCGAAAGTTGCAACATTTGTGCACAACTCGTTGTCGCACGAAAATTCAGTGACTTTTCAAAGAATAAGCCAATTTTTGGTGTAACCATTAACAAAACTGGGCCTATATATATTTACATGACACACCCTAACATGGCACTACTAAAGAATCAACAAATCCACAAAAAACTTTTCTAAGGACAAAAATAAGGCTGCATTCCCATGAGTATTTGGTGAGTTTTTAATGTTGAAGAATTTCTGCACCAATGGAAATTAGATTACTTTATTTTTCATTGCATTTCTTTTTCCTTTATGAAAGATTTTATTGCTTTTTACGCATGTTTCTTGTCTTTTTTTGCATTGTCATGCTTTAAATAAAGTGGCTTTGTATTTGACACTTCCTAGTATTCGGCTTTGAGAAAACTTTATTGAAGCATCACTCCAGCATAGGGTTTTTTTCAGTGCTGGAGTGTAGCTTTTAATCCAAGTCCTCTGCCCTCACTCATATACTTGCCCTCCGGCGTTTTTCACTTTATTGGTGCCACTACGTTCCCATCTTGTGACAGCAACTTCTGACTGCCTGGAAGTCAGAAGTTAAGCTGGTGTCACACATAACGACGACGACAACGATGTCGCTGCTACGTCACCATTTTCTGTGACGTTGCAGCGACGTCCCGTCGCTGTCGCTGTGTGTGACATCCAGCAACGACCTGGCCCCTGCTGTGAGGTCGCCGGTCGTTGCTGAATGTCCAGCTTCATTTTTTGGTCGTCACTCTCCCGCTGTGACACACACATCGCTGTGTGTGACAGCGAGAGAGCGACGAAATGAAGCGATCAGGAGCCGGCACTGGCAGCTGCGGTAAGCTGTAACCAGCGTAAACATCGGGTAACCAAGGGAAGACCTTTCCCTGGTTACCCGATGTTTACGCTGGTTACCAGCCTCCGCTCTTGCTGCCAGTGCCGGCTCCTGCACTGTGACATGTGGCTGCAGTATGCATCGGGTAATTAACCCGATGTATACTGTAGCAAGGAGAGCAAGGAGCCAGCGCTAAGCAGTGCGCGCGGCTCCCTGCTCTCTGCACTGTGACATGTAGCTGCAGCACACATCGGGTTAATTAACCCGATGTGTGCTGCAGGAGAGCAAGGAGCCAGCGCTAAGCGCGGCTCCCTGCTCTCTGAACTGTGACATGTAGCTGCAGCACACATCGGGTTAATTAACCCGATGTGTGCTGCAGGAGAGCAAGGAGCCAGCGCTAAGCGCGGCTCCCTGCTCTCTGCACATGTAGCACAGCGACCTTATGATCGCTGCTTCTGCTGTGTTTGACAGCTAAGCAGCGATCATAACAGCGACTTACAAGGTCGCTGTTACGTCGCCGAAAATGGTGACGTAACAGCGACGTCGCTGTCGTTTAGTGTGACACCAGCTTTACGTCACAACAGGGGTGGACATCTCATTGGTGCAATCTGTGCAGCTGACAGCGGTCCTAGAGGTCAAGAGGCCACTAGCACCTACAAAGCAAGTGAAATTGTACATTTTGATGAGCTCTTGGGTTGCATACATTCCACATATTGTTCCTGCACGGGGCCCTTTTCTGTGTCCGCCAGTGCGTCACAGGCTAATACAAGTCTGTGAGAGCCATAGACCTGCATGTAAAGGATGACCTCTGGCTCACTCCATGAAATATTGCAGTGATCCGGTAGTTCATGGACTGCCTGAGAAAAAAAACACAAAAATAACTCACCAAATATTCAACGTGTGCACGTGGCATAAGATCAGCTAGAGCTGGAGTGGTGGTTTAATACAGTCATGTGCAGATTACACGTGTTTACACAGCAGAAACGCACTAAATGCACATATGCCTTTTTTTGCCTGCGGATTTTCCCCATCCATTGCAAGTCTATGGGAAAAAATCTGTACATGAAACTCCAGGTACCCGAAGAAAAAAACAGGTTTAGGATTTGAATCACGTACCGCAAGTCAGTTTATACTGAGGGAAAAAAAAGGGAGGGCAGAAGATTTCTATATATCCCATCCACTGCGCTAAAACCATAACAGGCTGCGTTTTCAATGCAGTGAAAATTAGAAATGTCAAAACTCACCAGATACACATTGTGGGCACAGTGGGCTAGTTAGTCTTGAACAGCCAGTTAATGAACATGTACACTAATATTCCCCTCAAAAAAAACAAAACACAAACACCACAACAGATACCTTTCCATCACAGTTAACATCAGTTGCATATGTGGGTGGTTTCCCAGGACTTTTGTAAAGGATGAAGTTTTGGCTGAAAATGGAGATAAGAAAAGTTACTTAGACCTTTAGAAAAAAATGTTTTCAAGTTTACAATTATAAAAAAAAAAATAAAATAAAATCGCTAGCTTAAAGGTTTGTAGATTCTTGTGGCATATGGTCTATAGATACAACTCCGCACGGAGAAGGGTAGAGGAGCCAGACACTTAATTCAAAGACAAAAAACAGGGTGCAAAATCCAGCGGACAAATATGTAGAAAAACTTTTTTCTTCAGTTAAAAAAAAAAAAATTAGTCTTTATTTCTTTAAAAAAAAAAGCCACTTCCAATGATTGGACCATGAAGAAGGCGTTCGGAAACGCTGAGACACGTAGTCCTGTGTGGTCATTACCCTTTTATTTGCCCTATAGTGTGAAACTTTTTTTTAAAGAAATGAAAATAAAGACTATTTTAACTAAAGAAAAAGGTTTTTCTACATATTTGTCAGCTGGATTTTGCACCCTGTTTTTTTGTCTAAAGTTTACAATTAGAGCAATGCAGTGCTGGCCACAGGTTATATATAGAGTTGAGAGAGTACCTAACTGTTCGTACTTGCTATATTCATAACTAGTACTGTCTAATACTCGTGTATTCATTCCTAATAGCGTCTGCAATGCAAGTCTATGGGGGAACTCGCAATGTAATGAGTAAGGCTACGTTCACATTTCCGTTGTTTTGCATCAGTCACAATCCGTCGCCTCGAGGAATTACGGTACCCGGCAAAATATTTTGCAGGAATCCGTTTTTTTCCCCATAGACTTCTATTAGCGATGGATTGTGACTGATGGCCTTGCATTGCATCCGCCGCCTGACGATCAGTCGTTTACTGACTTACCGTCCGGCGGGAGCAACGCAGAATGTAACTTTTTTTGTGCAGCGGATGGTTTTTTTTTTACTGTGAGCATGCGCACAGTAGAAAACCATGATCCACTGTAAATGCAGTTCCAGTGGCCTGAACGCTTAGCTGATCGCCCGGCCGCCGGCTTTTGTGAGCAGTCAGCTGTTCGCCCGGCAGCCGGCTGTGAACGATCAGCTGATCACCCGGCCTTTCTGAGCGCCGATTGCTCAGAAAAGCTGGCCTCCGGGTGATCAACTCATCGTTCAGAAAAGCAGCCGGTGAAACCGTTAAAAAAAAAAAAAACAAAAACAGATCTTTGTTTTGCAGCTTCAGTCACATCAGTTCTACCACTATCTGCAACACATCCGTTGCATCAGTCACACAACTGATGCAAAATAACGCAAATGTGAACATAGACTAAGCCGAATTCCACACTATTCGCTACTCGCATGAATAGTACAGCATTCGGGTTACTCATTACATTGCGAGTATTCCCCATTGACTTGCAGTGCACACACTATTCGGAATGAATATGAGTATTAGACAGTACTCATTATGAGTATAGCGAGTACGAATAGTTAGGTACTAGGCTCAACTGTAGTTACATAGCTTTCCTACATAGACAATCCTATATCTTTATCATTGTTGTGTAAAAGGCAGTCTATCACTTGAATTTGCATGGAGAACTGCTGTTTCTTCCACAAAACTGCACGGCCAAATGGGCCAACCAGTTTTCTAGGTAAAACAGCAGTTATCTGGCAAGTTATCAATTTTATGGTTTTCAGCCGCATACTTGGCCCTCTATTTGACTTGAGAAAAAAAATAAAAAATAAATAAAATCATATTTAAAGCAAGCTATTCATGTTGACCTACTAATTTTAGCTACTGTAGTGCATCCTTCGTGATAAATTTGATTAGCATTTTAGAATATATTTGTTACATGTGATAGTATTTGCTTTTGATAGATGAGAAGTGTTGAACAAGTACAAAGCCATGGTTATACATGAATTCATCAAGGATGGCATCTCCAACACCAGGCTTGATGAAAAGTCTACTGGAGTAAGAAGCGATATCTACATTGTGGACTACAAACCGTATAGGAAGTGGTCCTTGACTGGGGAGCCATGCTTAAGTCCTTTATAAACAAAATGGTCTCGGTCCTCCCCCTTGTTGCAGGAAAAATACAGGATGGAAAATAAACCTATCAGGCACGCTGAGGGTTAAGCTGAGCAGCTCCACTGTTTGGTCAGCAAGGAGTTTTTCCCTGCCCTAAGCTGAGGATTGGTGAAGGTCACATGTGCATTCTAAGCTCCTCCTTTCCCAGCCCCCCTTCCTGGTTTTGAATGTGGTGTCTACTTGGGCATAAAAGCCTTCTTTCCCGGTTCATCAGTGTCTTTACCGGTACCTGCTGAAAGGAGCATCCTACCCTTCCCTCCCTTATTGATATCTATGTATACACAATTTCTTTTATGTGAGTTTTTATTCTGTTTTCTATGTTTTTAGAATTACAAAAGAAAAGTTACAGTTGGTGGTAAAGTTAACTGGAGTTATATGACCTGAAGACGAACGTACCCAACGGGAGTCCACTGGTGCATAATGTTTTGGATTTGCAAGTAACTGGTTTTGGTGGTTCAATAGATTAAAAAGGAACCTGTCACCAGATTTGGGGCCTATAAGCTGCAGCCACCACCAGTGGGCTCTTATATACAGGATGTTAGAATGCTGTATATAAGAGTCCAGGCCGCTGTGCAGAACATAAAAAAACACTTTATAAATACTCACCTAGATGGTCGCTCTGGAGCAGACTGGTCGAATGGGAGTCTCTGTTCTCCAGGACCCACGCCTCCTCTTTTGGCCATCTTTGTTCTCCTTCTGAAGCCGGCATGCATGACGCGTCCTATGTCACACACTCGCCAGCACTGATGTCCTGCGTGTATGACTTAGGACGCGTCATGCACGCCGGCTTCAGAAGAAGGAGAACAAAGATGGCCGAAAGAGGAGGTGCCGGTCCCGGAGACACCCATTCAACCAGTCTCATGGTCGAATGCTGTATATAAGAGCCCACTGGTATAGGCCCCAAATCTGGTAACAGGTTCCCTTTAACAAGAAAAAGTTGGTTAAAAGAGAAATGCAAAATAATAAAAGAGAAGGCCGACCCTGTCCAACAAAAGTAAAGGTTGGTGTCTTTGTTTTGTGGCAACAAGGGGGGGGGGGGGGTTATACGGGAACACTGTGTTGTGGGTTTGGCTCACCAGTCTTAAGGAGGTGTACAATCTTGCAGGCTACCTGTGTGCCAGAATCAGAAGTCTACTATTTCACAACATTTTCTTGTATAAATTCTAGGAGTTAGGAAGGTACAGATTTCAACAATTGTGCTCATCCCATGCCCTGCAGCAATTTCCAGCTTTTTTTATGTACAGTGTAATAAGAATTAAAATTGAATAGCTCACGGATGGCACAGATGTGGGCAATTTTGACTTCAGATCAAAAACAGACATGAATCTTTGCAGACTGTCTGCAAAAAAAATTATGGAAATTGGAACAGCACCATGAAGGATGCGTTCATGAAAAACTGATGTGAATAAAGCCTTAGATTTGGGAAGGTACTGATGACACCCTTCAGGGCATGCGCACATGACGTCTTTTTTATGTGGGTAAACCCACTGAGTTTCCAACTGGAAGATGCTACAGGAAATGCCGGCTTTTGTGGCTCCTGAAGAATAATTTTTAGTCATTTCTGGAGCAATTTTAGTGTTTTTTGGCTGTTGGTGGTTTTGAGCATTTTTTTTTTCTTCAGCTTTGTTGGTGTTTCTACTGGTGATTTCTGTACATGCTTCATAATTCCATTCAACCATGAAGAAACCATTACAGTTTTTCAAGAAAAAAACAAAAAACACAAAACCATCAAAAATACTCCAGAACATCGTTTTAGCCTTTTAACTTGTATTATAAAGTTTAGGCATCTTCAGAGTGGAAGTAGCCTGAAGCATTGTCCGCTAACATTTAACCGCTTGGCATCTTTGGAAACCTGAAGCGGCTACTAAAAAAAAAAAAATAAAAAAAAAAAAAGAAACTGGAAAAAAAATGAACTTCAAGTTGTTTTTACATAGAAATGCATAAGTTTAGTCTTTAGTTAGCATTTTATTCACGCACTTAAAAGTGTGCCCATCTAGAAAAAAATGTTAAGTGCACATACCCTTAGATAAACTATTATACCACTTATGACAAAAGGTATAAAATTGACACTCACTTGAAAATTAAGGAAAGAGCCGTAATCTCAAGTTGACCTGCACTCTCCTATATGAAAAAAAGAAGAGCAAGAAAAACAAACATAAAAGAAAATGGTTTTCTAAATGGTGAATGATTAAACAAGTCATCATATGCCCTATAACCGACTAAATGGAAGCAGGTCCTCTATTCAGGATCCTAATCAGTTGGCCGGAGAAGAGAACATTTCTGTAAGGCAACTTGCATTACGCCAACATATTGATTTGAATGACATACAGTAAGTCTAATGCTTTATTGCCAATTTTCTTCATAGATCCATAAATTACAGTTGATTCACAAGTGTCACACCACTGACTGCTGTATTTTGCCATTTAAAGGCCTTCTTGTGAAAAAGTGTCGAAACATGAATAGACGGAGATGATTCTTTCGGTCTACTAGAGCGCTAGTAAATCGGTTGCCAGTGGTTTAAATAAAGATACTTTATTGCTGAGCTCCTGTTAACATACTACGCGTTTCAGTAATCCACTGTTGCTTTCATCAGGTATAGCAGGAGCACCTTACAGACATTACATTTATAGATAAAAAACCCCACAAGTGAAACTTTTGGGTGTGCCATAGATTAGATCACTAGATCTTTTACCCATTAACCCCTTGGGGGCTAAAATCTTATTACAAAACATTAGATAAAAAGACAGATAAAAACAGTTTAAATGTTATATTAAATATATACACACATACATATACACACACACATATATACACAAACACATATATATATATATATATACCCACACATACATATGCATAATATATATACACATGTATATATATATATATATATATATATATATATATATACACATATATATATATACACACACACATATACACATGCATACATACATATATACACACACATACATGCATATGTATATTATAAAGCCCCAATCCTTTTGGTTCCAGGGGTCCCACTTTGGGATGCATACCCTGCGGGCACTGTCTTGCCTGCGCCAATGTCGTCCGCTCATGCTCTTTCACTAGTTCTGACTCCCAACGTTCTTATTTGATTAGACACCGGATTTCTTGTAGCACAACTAATGTCATCTATTATGCTACCTGTAATTGTCCTCTTATTTACGTTGGTCTTACATCTAGGGAGTTACGGATACGTGTGAGAGAGCATGTGCGGGACATTGGCGCGGCCAGGACAGTGAATGATTTTTCTTTGCTTAAAACCTTACCCCGCCATTTCAAAAAATTCCACGATTGTGACCCGAGATCGCTGAAAATTCGGGGGATTGACGTAGTCCATAGTGGTATTAGGGGTGGTAACATCAAAAAGATGCTTTCCCAAAGGGAAACAAAATGGATTGTGGCTTTGGACTTGGTCGCTCCTAAGGGTCTTAATGAAACCTTGAGTTTTGCTTCATTTTTATAATAATGTCCTTGGTTTTCCAGTTCAATAACAGTGCCTGGTGTTTGTGGTTTTTAATCTTCTGTTTTTAATTACCTTTTTTTATTCATCTTTGTTTTTAGTTTCACTTTTGTTTTGCCACATGTCCTCTTATGACTCCTACTGAAATGATTTGGACCCGATAACCCTGAAATCTACCAAAAACTACGGACGTCATTACATCAACATGTCATCTTTGGGATTTTCTTCGTTATGACCATTACTATTTACTATTACGGCGATATTATGCTTTGTGTCTTAGCTTGATGATTGTTTTTGCCACCTTTGAACTTAGCTTATAATAATCTGTAATGGTATATGCTCTTTTTATGCTTAATGTATTTTGTATTTTCATCCTGTCTTATTCTGAATATTCGTAGATACTTGCATATTCTCCCCTGTTTGTTCACGTCCTCTTTCTGTCCATTCACTGCTTTCGGAGTCTTGTGTGCATGCGCGCGGCGGCCCTGCGCCTCCCGGCCGCGCTCCGGAGTCTTGATGGAGTCCGCGCGTGCGCGGGGGTCTGGGCAACTATTGCTCGGGCTCCCGCGCATGCGCCTGACTCCTTGACTGCCGGGGCTGCGAAACGGGGGGCGTTCTTTGGCCGGCCCGCGCATGCGCCTTCCTGACTCCGGAACGCTGAATCCTATTCGCGGTACAATTACCGCGGTAGTATTTAGGAGTCGCACAGACCGGACATGTGCACCTTTCCCCACTTTCCCCCATGATGAAGCGGCAAGCGACTTTTTCTTAAAGCCGCGAAACGTACGTCGGGCCTCCCTGTACCACCGGACTCAGGTATAATGTATTCCGCAGTTATTACTCTATTTGGGATTGTTTGATTATCTTATTTGATCTAACTTCAGGAATTTGCCTGTATGGATTCTTAGCCTCCCTTACACTTTCTACGGGACAAATTGACTTGGCTTTAGTAATCCTGCCTATATCTTTTTTAGGCTAAATACCCTGCCTTTCTGCTATAGTGTTTTGATGGATATCAGTGTACTACGGCATAACCCCCCTCATTTTATCTTTTTGAAAGCCTTATACGATTTGTAACACTTTCTGATGGGGCTGCACGATTTATATATGTATATTCCCTCAAATTGATTATACAACACCATTGCAGCTATTTATATGTACACAGGCTCTCTTTTCCTGTTTTTTTCTATACACTTATCCCCTTTGCTTACTGGCCAGTGATTAGGGTCCTTTATCTCTGCTGGGGATTCTCTCAGTTTATAATGGGTACATCCCTTTACTATATAGGCCTGTGACTGGTACCGTTTTTTGGTGAATTTTCTTTTCCTCATTGTATGCATCTGGCCAATGCAGACTTGGGGTTAAGTTCTTTTCCCTCTTACGGTTATCATGCCCACATCTCTCTATTGAGATTCGATGGTCTATTCAAAATTTCCCCCTTGCTTACATGCTGGTGATTTAGAGACACATATCCCTATCAGAGATAAGATACTCTCTACCCATCTTGATGCTTATTTGCCAGTGATTTTGGCTATATTGTATGTGAATACTACTATTTACCCATCTTGATGTTTACTTGCCAGTGATTTTGGCTATACTGTTTGTGAATATTACTATTTACCCATCTTGATGCTTATTTGCCAGTGATTTTGGCTATATTGTATGTGAATACTACTATTTACCCATCTTGATGTTTACTTGCCAGTGATTTTGGCTATACTGTTTTTGAATACTACTATTTACCCATCTTGATGCTTATTTGCCAGTGATTTTGACTATACTGCTTGTGGATACTACTATTTTCCTGTTGTCCGTACCAGGCCATTGTTCTGTTCTTTACCATCTGCCTCTCCCCTCCTCCCTAAAATTGTATATTATCATTGTGATTTTTTGCACTTGCACTTTAAAATTCTATTTAATAAAATTTATGAACTTTTTTCAGCAAATTTGCTCGTGTTCTCCTCTTTTTGACACATATATATATATACTTATATATATATTATATATATATATATATATATATATATATATATATATATATATATATATATATACATACACACACACACACACACACACACATCCATTAAGATCTTTATATGAAATATTTTTTCTATAACTGTAAAGAAGGGAATTTTGTTTACTTACCGTAAATTCCTTTTCTTCTAGCGCTAATTGGGAGACCCAGACAATTGGGTGTATAGGCTATGCCTCCGGAGGCCGCACAAAGTATTACACTCAAAAGTGTTAAGCCCCTCCCCTTCTGCCTATACACCCCCCGTGCTCCCACGGGCTCCTCAGTTTTGGTGCAAAAGCAAGAAAGAGGAAAAAGAATTAGAAACTGGTTAAAAGTAACTTCAATCCGAAGGAATATCGGAGAACTGAAACCATTCAACATGAACAACATGTGTACACAAAAAAAACAGGGGCGGGCGCTGGGTCTCCCAATTAGAGCTAGAAGAAAAGGAATTTACGGTAAGTAAACAAAATTCCCTTCTTCTTTGTCGCTCTATTGGGAGACCCAGACAATTGGGACGTCCAAAAGCAGTCCCTGGGTGGGTAAAATAATACCTCATAATAGAGCCGTAAAACGGCCTCTTCCTACAGGTGGGCAACCGCCGCCTGAAGGACTCGTCTACCTAGGCTGGCATCCGCCGAAGCATAGGTATGCACCTGATAGTGCTTCGTGAAAGTGTGCAGGCTCGACCAGGTAGCCGCCTGACACCTGCTGAGCCGTAGCCTGGTGCCTCAAAGCCCAGGACGCGCCCACGGCTCTGGTAGAATGGGCCTTCAGCCCTGAGGGAACCGGAAGCCCAGCAGAACGGTAGGCTTCGATAATTGGCTCCTTGATCCACCGAGCCAGGGTTGATTTGGAAGCCTGTGACCCTTTACGCTGGCCAGCGACAAGGACAAAGAGTGCATCCGAGCGGCGCAGGGGCGCCGTACGAGAAATGTAGAGTCTGAGTGCTCTCACCCAATCTAACAAGTGCCAATCCTTTTCACATTGGTGAACTGGATGAGGATAAAAAGAAGGTAAGGAGATATCCTGATTAAGATGAAAGGAGGATACCACCTTAGGGAGAAAATCCGGAACCGGACGTAGAACCACCTTGTCCTGGTGAAACACCAGGAAAGGGGCTTTGCACGACAATGCTGCTAGCTCAGACACTCTCCGAAGAGAAGTGACTGCAACTAGAAAAACCACTTTCTGCGAAAGTCGTGAGAGGGAAATATCTCTCATTGGCTCGAATGGTGGTTTCTGAAGAACCATCAGAACCCTGTTGAGATCCCAGGGTTCTAACGGCCGCTTGTAAGGAGGAACGATGTGACAAACCCCCTGCAGGAACGTGCGTACCTGTGGAAGCCTGGCTAGGCGCTTCTGGAAAAACACAGAGAGCGCTGAGACTTGTCCCTTAAGGGAGCCGAGCGACAAACCCTTTTCCAGTCCAGATTGAAGGAAGGACAGAAAAGTGGTCAAGTCAAAAGGCCAGGGAGAAAAACCCTGAGCAGAGCACCACGACAGGAAAATTTTCCACGTCCTGTGGTAGATCTTGGCGGACGTTGGTTTCCTAGCCTGTCTCATAGTGGCAATGACGTCTTGAGATAACCCTGAAGACGCTAGGATCCAAGACTCAATGGCCACACAGTCAGGTTGAGGGCCGCAGAATTCAGATGGAAAAAAACGGCCCTCGAGATAGCAAGTCTGTTCGGTCTGGTAGTGTCCACGGTTGGCCGACCGTGAGATGCCACAGATCCGGGTACCACGACCTCCTTGGCCAGCCTGGAGCGACGAGGATGGCGCGGCGGCAGTCGGTCCTGATCTTGCGTAACACTCTGGGCAACAGTGCCAGCGGAGGAAACACATAAGGGAGCTGAAACTGCGACCATCCTGAACTAAGGCGTCTGCCGCCAGAGCTCTGGGATCTTGAGACCGTGCCATGAACACTGGTACCTTGTTGTTGTGCCGGGACGCCATGAGGTCGACGTCCGGCACCCCCCAGCAGCAACAGATCTCCTGAAACACGTCCGTGTGAAGGGACCATTCCCCTGCGTCCATGCCCTGGCAACTGAGATAGTCTGCTTCCCAGTTTTCCACGCCTGGGATGTGAACTGCGGATATGGTGGATGCCGTGGCTTCCACCCACATCAAAATCCGCCGGACTTCCTGGAAGGCTTGCCGGCTGCGTGTGCCGCCTTGGTGGTTGATGTATGCCACCGCTGTGGAATTGTCCGACTGAATTCGGATCTGCTTGCCCTCCAGCCACTGCTGGAACGCTTTCTGGGCAAGATACACTGCCCGTATTTCCAGAACGTTGATCTGAAGCGAGGACTCTTGCTGGGTCCACGTACCCTGAGCCCTGTGGTGGGGAAAAAAACGCTCCCCACCCTGACAGACTCGCGTCAGTCGTGACTACTTCCCAGGGTGGGGGTAGGAAGGATTTCCCCTTCGATAACGAAGTGGGAAGAAGCCACCACCGAAGGGAAGCTTTGGTCGCCTGAGAGAGGGAGACTGTCCTGTCGAGGGACGACGGCTTCCTGTCCCATTTGTGTAGGATGTCCCATTGAAGGGGACGCAGGTGAAACTGCGCGAAAGGGACTGCCTCCATTGCTGCCACCATCTTCCCCAGGAAGTGCATGAGGCGCCTCAAGGGGTATGACTGGCCTTGAAGGAGAGATTGTACCCCTTTCTGTAGTGACCGCTGCTTGATCAGCGGAAGCTTCACTATCGCTGAGAGGGTATGAAACTCCATGCCAAGATATGTCAGCGATTGGGCCGGTGTCATATTTGACTTTGGAAAATTGATGATCCACCCGACACCCTGGAGAGTCTCCAGGGAAGCGTCGAGGATGCGTTGGCATGCCTCTTGAGAGGGTGCCTTGATCAGCATCCAAGTACGGGATCACCGAGTGACCCTGCGAGTGTAGGAGCGCTACTACAGTAGCCATAATCTTGGTAAAAACCCGTGGGGCTGTTGCCAGGCCGAACGGCAGTGCCACGAATTGAAGGTGTTCGTTTCCTATGGCGAAGCGCAAGAAGCGCTGGGCTCTGGAGCAATCGGTACGTGGAGATAAGCATCTTTGATATCGATCGATGCAAGAAAATCTCCTTGGGACATTGAGGCGATGACGGAGCGGAGGGATTCCATCCTGAACCGTCTGGTTTTACATGTTTGTTGAGCAGTTTCAGGTCCAGGACCGGGCGGAAAGACCCGTCCTCCTTTGGGACCACAAACAAGATGGAGTAAAAACCGTGGCTCAGTTGCTGAAGAGGAACCGGGATCACCACTCCTTCTGCCTTCAGAGTGCACAGCGCGCCTGCAGAAGAGCCTCGGCTCGCTAGGGAGGCGGGAATGACCTGAAGAATCGAGTCGGGGGACGAGAGGTGAACTCAATCTTGTAACCGTGAGACAGAATGTCTCTCACCCAGCGGTCTTTTATTTGTGGCAGCCAGGTGTCGCAAAAGCGGGAGAGCCTGCCACCGACCGAGGATGCTACTAGAGGAGGTCGAAGTCATGAGGAAGCCGCTTTGTTAGCGGCGCCTCCGGTGGCCTTTTAAGGACGTGACTTAGACCGCCATGCCTGAGAGTTCCTTTGTTCTTTCTGAGACCTTTTGGACGAGGAGTATTGGGACCTGCCCCGCCCTGAAAGGACCGAAACCTCGACTGCCCTCTCCTCTGTTGGGGTATGTCCTGTTTGGACTGGGGTAAGGATGTATCCTTTCCCTTGGATTGTGTGATGATTTCATCCAGACGCTCGCCAAACAGCCTGTCGCCAAAATTGGCAAACTGGTTAAGCGCTTTTTTGGAAGCAGAATCTGCCTTCCATTCCCGTAGCCACAAGGCCCTGCGGAGTACCACCGAATTGGCGGCCGCGACCGCCGTACGGCTCGCAGAGTCCAGGACAGCAATAATAGCGTAAGACGCAATTGCCGAGGTCTGGGTGGTAATGGGTGCCACTTGTGGCGCGGCCGTGCATGTGGCCCCGGCGAACTACAAGTCCCAGCCGCGCCGCAGTTTCCCATGGCAGCGGCGGTTAGCGCGGTAGCCCCTACATATAAAACACACTCAGCGACGCTGAGTGTGTAATGGCACAGTTTAACCCGGTCAGCGCCGCGGTCCCCGGTGCACTAGCACACCCAGCAAAGCTGAGGTGTTGCCGTGCGCGGTCCCCACAGGGATACAGAGTACCTTCACGTAGCAGGGCCATGTCCCTGAACTGTACCCGGCTCCTATCCAGCAGGCTCCACAGGAGTTGTGGATGAAGCACGGTCTCAGTGCCTGGAGACCGATAAGATCCCACTTCACCCAGAGCCCTGAGGGGGATGGGGGAGGAAAGCAGCATGTGGGCTCCAGCCTCCGTACCCGCAATGGATACCTCAACCTTAACAACACCGCCGACAAGAGTGGGGTGAGAAGGGAGCATGCTGGGGGCCCTATATGGGCCCACTTTTCTTCCAACCGACATAGTCAGCAGCTGCTGCTGACTAATCTGTGGAGCTGTGCTGTGCGTGTCTGACCTCCTTCGCACAAAGCAAAAAACTGAGGAGCCCGTGGGAGCACGGGGGGTGTATAGGCAGAAGGGGAGGGGCTTAACACTTTTAAGTGTAATACTTTGTGCGGCCTCCGGAGGCATAGCCTATACACCCAATTGTCTGGGTCTCCCAATAGAGCGACAAAGAAAGGATTTTTCAACTATTTAAAAAATGTAGGAATGATAAAATTTAACACTTAGAATCAGTATATCATAACTTCTATATTACACTTGACCTATATTAGATATAAGTATCTTTATATTCCATCATGTATCCATATTTTCAGTTCTACATCCCCTTGGTAGCCCATTATTGTACATGGATCTGTTTTTCATAAAAAGGGAAAGAAAGGAGGTGTTTTATCTTTTTTCCAACTTATTCCGAATAGTATAGAGGCAAGCTATTGGATATTTAAACTTGGAACACTAGCCCCAGAAGGAGATAATTTAACACTGGATAATGTTGCCAAACAATAAATATTCGATTCTAACCTGGTACATAACCTACAGATTATACAATAACTGCTATACACGCGACGGTGTCGCTGGGGGTCCGGCTGGCGGTGTGGCGCGCCGGGTCGCTGGTGCGGTCTGCCGGGATTGCACATGGGAGGTCTTCGTGACGCCGACCGCGTGTGCAGTCTCGGTGGGTCATATCTGCGATCTGGTGTGTCGCGTTGCTGGTGGGGTTGCTAGCGACAACGTGCCATGTATAGCGCAGTCTATAATTTCTATATTGCCTCTATACAATTCGGAAAAAGTTGGAAAAAAAGATAAAACACCTTTCTTTCCCTTTTATGAAAAACAGATCCACGTACAATAATAGGCTACCAAGGGGATGTAGAACTGAAAATATGGATACATGATGGAATATAAAGATACTTACCGTATTTTTCGGACTATAAGACACACCTGACCATAAGACGCACCCTGATTTTAGAGGAGGAAAATGGGAAAATAAAATTTTAAGCAAAAAATGTGGTCATAACACACTTATGGGGTAATGTCCTGCTCACATACTCCCCATTTCTGCTCACATACTCCCCAGGCTGCTCATAACAAACCCTTATCCTGCTCATATACCCCTATCATCCTGGTGTATGGCTGCATCCTGTGGCACATTAAAAAAAATAAACGTTCATACTCACCTTACCTCACCTCACTCCCTGCAGCACCACTCCTCTTACCTTCTATGTCGGCGGCAGCGCCGCTGAGTGGAGCCGTCCCCGTTCCCCTGCAGCATCGCGATCTCCCCCTGTCTGTCCCGTGTGGACACGTGCGCACAGCGATGACGTCATCGCTGTGCGCGGCGCTAGTCTCTACGCAAGTCAGCTGACCGGAGGAGATAGGAGGAGATCGCGGTGCTGCAGGGGAACGGTGAGTAATGTGTAATGATTCACTGCACCCCGCGCTGATGATGATGCGCGGGGAGCAGTGAATACAGCCGCACATGATCACTCCAGGCTGTAGTTGCCAGGGGTGATCATGCGGGCCGACTGTTTATCCCCCGCCCATCTGTCAGTGCCAGCTTCAGCGCTGAGAGATGATGGGCGGGATGATGGGCGTGCATATTAAATGAGCGGGTCCACGTGGTCACGGCAGGCTGCTACAGCCTGCTCGTGCCCCCGTTGACGCGCTCCACCGCTGCACCCTCATTCCCCGCAGCCCTGAATTCAGACCATAAGACGCACCCCCCACTTGCCCCCAACATTTGGGGGAAAAAAGTGCGTCTTATGGTCCGAAAAATACGGTAATGTAAAATAGAAGAGTTATGATATATTGATTCTAAGTGTTAAATTTTATCATTCCTACATTTTTTAAATAGTTGAAAAATCTTTTTACAGTTATAGAAAAAATATTTCATATAAAGATCTTAATGGATGTGAGTATACACATATATATTTATTTTAAACAAACTGTTTTTATCTAATGTTTTTTTTATAAGATTTTAGCCCCCAAGGGGTTAATGGGTTGAAGATCTAATTATCTAATCTATGACACACCCAGAAGTTTCACTTGTGGGTTTTTTTATCTATAAATGTAATGTCTGTAAGGTGCTCCTGCTATACCTGTTGAAAGCAACAGTGGATTGCTGAAATGCATAGTGTGTTAACAGGAGCTCAGCAATAAAGTATCTTTATTTAAACCACTGGCAACCGCTTTACTAGCGCTCTAATAGACCGAAATAATCATCTCCATACATACCTACTCCCTTCGGCTGCTTTCACACATCAGTTTTTTTTTGCAACAGGCTCAATCCGGCTCAAAAATCTATGCAACGGATGTGGCGAAAAAAAACGTATCCGTTGCATAAGTTTTTCCATGCGGCCCGTCCGTTTTTTGACGGATCCGGTATGATACTGAGCATGCGCAGTTCAAAAATTGCATCCGGCGTCCTTAGGCTTGCATTGTAAATCGCGCCGGATCAGGCGCGATGCGGTTTTTCGCCGCAGACAAAAAACGCTGCAAGCAATGTTCCATGCGCCCGCCGCACCGGCTAAATATGCCGCATACGGCAAAAACGGATGCAATGCAAGGCCATGCGGCACAATCCGGAGCTAATTCAAGTCTATGAGGAAAAAACGCATCTGGCGGCAAAAAAAAAAAAACTGATTCGTTTTTTCTGCAAAGCGCCGGATTGTGCCTGATTGCAAAAAACTGATGTGTGAAAGCAGCCTTAAAGGGAAATTCGGATGTAGCTGCTTAGAATAAAGGACCTGCCAAGTTTAATTAGGGATTATGCTGGAGGACGAAGATCGCACAGGTACTCTGAGATCCATGGTGCCGGTGGAATCAAGGAGCCAGGAGCGAGGCTAAGTCCAGACCCAGCAACCACACCAGCGATAACAAGAGTGGAGGAAGTTCCCTCACCTGGAGGATTCATACACATACAACTGGGGTTGTGCGGGGGCACACAACCTCTTCAGGTGACCAGTTCTATGTTTAAACCTAAGATTTAATCCACGGGTGCTTCTCATATGCGCTTTTCTGTTTTTATTTACAGAAACATGAATAGAAGCTCAAACAGTTTAGTAAAGGTACCTTCAAACTAAGCGACGCTCCAGCGATCCCACAAGCAACCTGACCTGGCAGGGATCACTGGAGCATTGCTACACGGGTTGCTGGTGAGCTGTCACACAGGGAGATCTCACCAGCAACCAGTGACCAGCCCCCAGCCAGCAGCGCCGCGTGGAAGCGATGCTGCGCTTGGTAACTAAGGTAAATATCGGGTAATCAACCCGATATTTACCTTGGCTACCAGCGCACACAGTTTAGTGCTGGCTCCCTGCACTCCTAGCCAGAGTACACATCGGGTTAATTACCCGATGTGTAGTCTGGCTATGTGAGAAAGGGAGCCGGCACTGAGAGCGGCAGACGCTGGTAACGAAGGTAAATATCGGGTAACCAAGGAAAGGGATTCTTGGTTACCCGATATTTACATTGGTTACCAGCGTCCGCAGAAGCCGGCTCCTGCTCACTGCACATTCAGTTGTTGCTGTCTCGCTGTCACACACAACGATGTGCGCTTCACAGCGGGAGAGCAACAACTAAAAAATGGTCCAGGACATTCAGCAACAACCAGCGACCTCACAGCAGGGGCCAGGTTGTTACTGGATGTCACACACAGCAACATCGCTAGCAACATCGCTATTGTGTCACAAAAGTCGTGCCTCAGCAGCGATGTTGCTAGCGATGTTGCTTAGTGAGACGTGGCCCCAAGTGAAGGATCGCCAAACAGTTTAATTTACACAAGTAACAAGAACCTTTTCTCAAAAGGGGTGATAAAATCTCTGATCACTGGTGTCGCACTACTCTTATCTTCATAGCACTGGTCAGGATTCACCAAAGCAGCAGTCATTCGTTACTAAAGCTGGGTTCACACATAGCGAGAGCGATGTCGCTGTTACGTCACCATTTTCTGTGACGTAACAGCGACCTTGTAAGTCGCTGTTATGATCGCTGCTTAGCTGTCAAACACAGCAGAAGCAGCAGCGATCATAACGTTGCTACATGTACAGAGAGCAGGGAGCCGCGCACACTGCTTAGCGCTGGCTCCTTGCTCTCCTAGCTACAGTACACATCGGGTTAATTAACCCGATGTGTACTGCAACTACATGTCACAGTACAGAGAGCAGGGAGCCGCGCACACTGCTTAGCGCTGGCTCCTTGCTCTCCTAGCTACAGTACACATCGGGTTAATTAACCCGATGCGTACTGCAGCTACATGTGCACAGAGCAGGAGCCGGCACTAGCAGCAAGAGCGGCGGAGGCTGGTAACGAAGGTAAATATCGGGTAACCAGGGAAAGGTCTTCCCTTGGTTACCAGATGTTTACAGTGGTTACAGCTTTCCGCAGCTGCAAGACGCCGGCTCCTGCTCCTTGCTCGCTTCCTTTCGTCGCTCTCTCGCTGTCACACACAGCGATGTGTGCTTCACAGCGGGAGAGGGACGATGAAAAAATGAAGCAGGACATTCAGCAACAAGCAACGACCTCACAGCAGGGGCGAGCTCGTTGCTGGATGTCACACACAGCGACAGCGACGGGACGTCGCTGCAACGTCACAGAAAATGGTGACGTAGCAGCGACGTCGTTGTCGTCGTCGCTGTGTGTGACACCACCTTAACACTTCAATTAACCTGACCACAGAACTTAGTAATCGGTTCTAATGGCAATTCGGGTTCATAGAGGTGGGATCCCCAGTGTTCAGACATTTATTACTTAACCTAAGGCTAGATGATAAAATTAAATAAGAAATCCCCTTTAAAAGAAGTGGTTTTCTTTGATTTAATTTTCCCCACAAACAGCACTTTTAATCATAGTAGAGTTTATTCCTGATTACATGAATGTTGTGGGTCTGTAAAACACAGAACATAAGTTTTAGGTAATCACATTTTAAAAATACATTCATGCACAATTTTTTAACCCCTTCACCAAGCAGCCTGGTTTTCACTTTGCTAAACAGGCTAATTTTTTTCCATGGCCTCCGGAAAGTCTGACTAGTCGGCCCTTACCTTGTTTAACCGACCACCACCCCCACCCACTTCCCGAGTTCTTACCTAAAATAAAACACAGACTGCATGACATTGGATATTAACCCGTTCACGACCAGCCGATTTTTCGCTTTCCGTTTTTTTTCGCCATTCTTTTTCCGAGAGACGCAACTTTTTGCAGTCAATATGGTCATGTGAGGGCTCATTTTTTGCGGAACGAGCTGTACTTTTAAATGAAACCAGAAATTTTACTATATAGTGTACTGGAAAAATGGCAATAAAAATTCCAAATGCGGAACAATTGCAAAAAAAGTGCGATACCACTACTGTTTTTGCGATATTTTATTCACGGTGTTCACTGTACGGTAAAACTGATGTGTTCGTTTGATGCCTGAGGTCAGTGCGCGTTCGTAGACACCAAACATGTATAGGTTTACTTTTATATAAGGGGTTAAAAAAAAATCATAAGTTTGCCCGAAAAAAGTGGCGCACATTTTACGCCATATTCCGTGACCCGTAGGGTTCTCATTTTTTGGTATCTGTGGCTCAGTGATGGCTTATTTTTGTGTCTCCGGCTACAGTTTTTAGCTGTACCATTTTGGCACAGATGCTACGTTTTGATCACCTGTTATTGCATTTTGCGCAAAATTTGTGGAGACTAAAAAAAACATAATTTTGGCGATTGGTAACAGTGTAGCGGCAAAAAAATTCCAATCAGATTAATTGATTTTATTTTTTTGATAGATCGGGCATTTCTGAATGCGGCAATACCAAATGTGTGTACATTTTTTATTTATTTAACCCTTTAATTTTCAATGGGGCGAAAGGGGGGTTATTTGAACTTTTGAACTTAGGTTTTTATTTTTTTTTTTAATTTAAATTTTTTTAACTTTTTTTTATTTTACTAGTCCCCCTAGGGGGCTATAGCGATCAGCAATCTGATCACTCTGACATATCTGCTGATCACAGCTATACAGCAGATATGCTCGTTTTCTGCCTCACTTAGCTCCGGGTCGAGCGAAACCGAAAGTAATTCATGTGAGCTACAGAAGTCCCGTGATCATGTCACGTGACTTCCGGTCTCGGCCAGTAAGTACATGTTTACCGCCGATGCCGTTATAATGGCAGTCACATACTGACAGCGACATTTAAGGGGTTAAACGACACGAGCAGATAACGATTCTGCTCGTGCCTGGCAGGCACACTTCAGCTGTGGAAATCAGCTGAGATGTACACCAATCGCGGCAAGCTGCCGGCAGCTGACCGCGGGCAGTAACACTGACCGCTAGGACATAATATTACTGCCCGCGGTCAGTAAGGGGTTAAAGGCCATAGCAGCTCTGTTTATTAAACAACAACAAAACATCAAAACAATAAATTTTTCAATACCCAATGAAAAACACCCGAAAGGAGGAGGGGATAAATGAAGGTTCCAACCGTTCGATTGCAACATCAGCTTCACCACCTTCCCTCAGCCGCACCACACTGGCTCGAGGGCACCTAGCTGATGTTGCCCAACCCATGTACCACTGAGACTCAACCCAACAAGGACCCATGTTACACCAATCCATTGCACCACCGGGGTAACCCGTTCCTGCACTGGCTTGCCCCCCTGACTGTTTTGTGCAAAGCCCCAAATACCCCCTCCTTTATGCCACAGCAAGCACGAATGACACCTTGTGCGTGTGAGTCCCGCCACAACACCAATGCTTTCTCCGCTCCATCCATGAGCCCCAAGCCCCACATACCGCTTCCAAGAGAGTTTAAATGGACTCCATCCCCTGCGGGACTCCA
The DNA here is from genome assembly GCF_048569485.1 of Anomaloglossus baeobatrachus. NCBI lineage: Eukaryota > Metazoa > Chordata > Amphibia > Anura > Aromobatidae > Anomaloglossus > Anomaloglossus baeobatrachus. Next base: position 115,373,204 of record NC_134361.1, on the reverse strand, counting down.
TCACTCTGGGGACGGAGACTCCAGATCCCAATGGCGAATTGCAACACCACTCAATCGTGAAATTAAACGAGCAACCTCCCGATTAACTTTGGCCTGTGCCTTATTTACCCGCTCTGCCGACTGAGCATGCCTCCAGGCGAAGCGTGCCACAATATCCGACCACACGAGGACTAAAGCTAGGTGGGCAGACAAAAGCCAAAAGGCACTCACACTTGCTGTCACAGATCAAGTCCCTGGAAGCCCAGGTGCCTAAGTCATTCTCCCCCACGTGCAGTATCAAGGCATCACAGTCTGCCCAACTCAACATGATAGCGCCAAGCAGGTAAAACCCCACGCCACAACATAACCCCCATCCATGGTACTGTCGCCCTGGGGACCCCTTACTGCAAGCCCTCTGGTTGTACACCTGCCCGAAGGGCACCCCAGTAGACGAACGAGTGTCCATGCCCCCATACCAACCAGAGGGTCCTAAAAAACATAAGGTGAAACAATGGAAAGGGGGGGTGGAGCAGTCAGGACCAAGCTTAAGCCAGAACCAGAGGCCCGTCCCCAATTTCAGAACCAGTTTCACAACATGGACAGCTGGACATAGGAGCAATATCTGGCTGACTCCCAGTGGATAATCTTATGCACCGCCTGCACATCCAGTCCCCAACAAGTGGCCTGAGTCACCGCCCCAATCCTAAAGGAATGGGACACGAATTCTGCATTGTTGAGGCCGCAACACTGCAGGCACCTTCGAAATATACACACAAACTAATACTTTGACAGAGCTGACCCATGCTGATGCAGCAAGAAGGAACCGGAACGCGTTCCCCTGAATGCCAAGAACAAAGACACCTGTTTGACCAGACATTCCAACAGACCCAGTACACCCCAGAGCTCAAACTCCTTATGCCATACTCATTAGTCTTAGACCGCCTCAAACAGCACCGCATTCCACATCATCCAGCAACAGGCCCACCTGGCACTTAGTATTCTGTTGACCAATTCACTGATCCTGAAGGTCCCAAAAAAGGCCAAAACAAAAGGCACCCCAAACAACAGACACCCGTAATCTGAGTAACACATGCACGACAAAGCTGCCAATAACTTTTCTCAACAGATTGAAAGACACTGGCTGCCGCCAATCCTGGCACGCCCCTTTTCTACGATAAACCTTCAGTGCCTGGTGTACTAAGAAATACTTCATGATGTCCCACCAGCCTAGTAGCTTAAGGAAAAATGCTGTGCTGGCCAGCCTGCCAGAAAACACTGAGAACGACAAGTCATCTTCCATAGTCTTACCCACCATGTACAACACCAGATAAACAGATAAACCCTTTCTCCCTCTGGGACATTACCACCAAAGGCATCCACCAGCTTCTGCCATTGATCCCACGCTGCTGTATAACTTAGCCACATGGTAGGTACCACCGATTCTTGGATCAATTTCCAGGCTGGATGCAAACCAGATCCTACAACCAGATGGGCCAGACAGTCTCATGCTGCTCCGCATATCCAGTGCCAGCGGTCGAAAACAGTCCCACTGGAAAACAGATTACGCGTCAGCTACCGAATTCAAAAGACCTGGCACATGTACAGTGTAAATCCACAAATGGAGATTAAGACAACCTAAGACCAGGTGCCTCAGAAGGTTCACCAAAAGGAGGAGAATCAGCCATCAGATTATTGAGACACTGAACCACGCCCAGGTTATCACATATAAGCATACCTTCCTGTTCCTCAGCTCCTGCCCCAAGACCTCCAGAGACACAATAATGGTAAATAACTGTAGCAATGCGAGGTTTCTAGTTAGCCCCGTAGACCTCCACAACTCTGGCCAACTATAAATCCACTATCGACCACCAAAGTACGCCCCAAAGACCCGGATGCATCAGTATAGCGTACCAAGTCCTCATTGGTCACAAACTCCAGAATCCATAAGGACCGCCCGTTGTACAACTCTAGAAACCAGGATTATACTCTCAGGTCTGCCTTGTGCTCAGCCTTTAATCTAAGTGTAAAGCACGGAACATGCACAGAAACTTCACAGTCACCAGCCCCTCCATTTTCTATAGTGCCAGAGCGACCACAAAACGCCGACCCACCTGGTCAACCGTGAGGAGCAACAGAAAATCTTGCAGCGTTCCTGCCGGCCCCATGCACAGGATATCATCCAAATAATTCAGCACAGACTCCAGACCAGATCCTCCTCAACAACCCACTTGAAAAAAACAACTAAACTTCTCAAAATAAGAACAAGAAATAGAACAGCCCATGGGCAAACAACAATCCACATAAAACTTGTCCTGCCCCCAACACCTCAGCAGGTAGAAACTATCCAGATGCGCCGGCAACAGGCGAAACGCCACTTCAATGTCAGTTTTTGCCAAGAGGGAACCCTATCAAGCTTCCTTAACCAATCCACCACCCTGTCAAATTGGACGTACGACACGGACACAAGCTCCAGGTCGATACCATCATTCACTGATTTACCAGTATGGTACGACAAATTGTGAATTAACCTAAGCTTGTTAACCGCCTTCTTCGGAACAACCCCCAATGGGGAAACCACCAAGTCCGGCAATGATGAGGTATCAAATGGCCCCACCATACGCCCAAGTTCCACCTCCCAGGGCAACTTCTCGGTAACCACTTCAATATGCATATGGGTTGACTTATGATCCTTAAGCCGAGGCTCACCAGGCTCAACTATTGGAGTTTTAAAACTCAAACTAAAACCTTCTCGCAACAATCCGCGCCATCTCCCGGTCGGGCTGCCTACTTAGAAATGGCAGCATCTGATCTACCCACACTGGGGTCCTTCCTCTTTGCAGAAGACTCGGCGGCCTTCCCTCTTCCGTTCTTAAAACATTTAAAAGATAACTGTGGAAGCCCCCACAAACCGAGCACTTGTGCTTAAACTTGCAAGCGGACCGAGATGAACAGAAAACAGCCCCTTCTTGGACCCCAGCGAAGAGGCAGACGACCCGGCAACTCCCCTGGGGCTCCTAGGCAAAGACTGATGCCACCTTAGGAGCCGCCATCTGCCACATCCACAAACTAATCTCCTTATGGTCCCACCGTAAACTAGGTCAAACCGCCTTATGCTGCCAAATCTGCTCATCATAACATAGCAAAGCAATCCCCCTGTAAGGCCTGTGCACTTCCACCTATGGAATCCAAATAAACAAAACCGCACCAAGCAATTATCCAGAGCCTTCTCACCTACAACACTAGCCAATATCACAAAAGCCTGCAACTAAATTTTGAAACATGCGAGGAATGAGGCGATACCGCCGATGCTCTTCCTCATCTTTTTATACTCGTCCGGCTTAACCCGGTCGAGGTTAAACTTCTCAAGTTCTCAAGGGGGAGTAATGAAAAAAAAATCTCCACATACTCATCCTTCCAGATTTTCTCCCTAGCCTCCTGCTTCAGTTGTGCCCCCCAGCAGCCCATCAAGGCAAACATATACCTCTCCCCTAGCCTTGTCATCCAGGTGGACAATGTCCACAGTGGCAGGCGACACAGGAATGGATGCCGCCGCAACCAAACAGACTAACCCCACTCGTTAGCTACCACAGCACCTGCCGCTGCTACCAACACTGCGCTATTGCACCATCAACCGTAACCCCTGACCCTCTGGCTGCAGCACCCTGCCAAACCGCACAAAGGCTCATCGCTGGGGTAAAACCCCTAACCATCGCAACAATTCAGATGCCAGGCTACAATCACCAACACCTACATTCAGACTCTTCATGCCACTCGGACCACCAGGCACACCACCCACAACTGACAAGCAAGGAATAGGAGAAACCGTGATCTTTCCAGGTTGACTTCGAGAGTACCCCGCAACAGCCGTCATGTGTCCTCCGTGTTGTGCTCCAACTGCTCCTTCACTACCAGATGTGTTCAGGTCATCCTCGTCAGATATGGGCCTGGGGATACCACAAGCAGGTGCCTGCGAGCTCAAGCCGTAACCAAAATTCACCCACCGCTCTGGGTAACTCCGCCTGTCTGGTCGCTGCCGTTTGCGACACCTCTGGCGCCGATCGTTCATCATTGTAGTCATAGGGGGCATGCCTAAAAGCATCCCTGCTGTGTTCTACCTGTCACTGTCTTCCGGACGCCGTCCCGCCCCTCCACTGCCCTGGCCTCTCAGAACCAGGCCGCCGACATGGGTTAGAGGTTTCCAAGGCCCTGTGCCTCCGCACAGGCCGTACTTCCTGGTTGTCCGGGACCCGCAGCGACACTTCCGGGTCACGGGATGCCGTGTCCAGGTCCCATGATGTCACATCCGGGTCAGGTGAACGAGACGCCGGAGCACATGACCGTGCTGGACCATGAGACCGCGCCATGGGGGTCACATGGCTGCGAAGAGGAGGGGAGTCCGATCGGCGGCACTGATCTGTGGTCTCTCGCTGGGGCTCCAGGCACGTTGCTGCCTCTTGGGATCATCTCCAGGCTCTGGCGCTGATGGGGCCTGGATCGTCGCTGCCGCTTCAGGAGGCAGGGGAGTCTGGAATGCTTTTGCGCTCCCACCGGCACCATCAGAGGACCACTGCTGCAGCTGCACCACTATTCTCTATATCTGTTTAATGAGGACCTCCATCTTGGGATAGGTTTGGGATCCAGAATGATTCAGGTTGCTCTCCAGGTAAAAGTGACCTGACCAATATACTGGCCCCCAAATATTGCCCCTTAATCAAAGTGCCCCAAATCCCAACTGACTCTACAGCTTCACCCTACACTTTCCCACACAAAAGTGTGACGCCCTGGGCAAGCCAGGGGTCACAGGTAATGACATCACCACACCCTACACCCCGGTTAGGTACACCTAAGCTAGACCAGAAATCCTTGTTGCCTTCCTCCAAGGGCTGATGTTCATACCAGGGGGTGGGCCAGGTGGTTGGTCCCGCCCACCGAGGAGTTCACAGTCCTGGAGGCGGGAAAACCAGGCGGGTTTAGTGGTGGAGGTTGAAGAAGGAGGAAAGTAGTAAAAGAGCAGCCTGAAGTTAGTCCGGGTGTGTGCCCCAGACAGAGACAGCAAGGTTAGCAGACGGCGGTGACCGTCTGCAGTGGAGGCTGATCGGAGGTGCCGTAAGGACTGTGGACGGGTGGTGGCCCGGTGGTACCGGACAGGTACACAAGGAGAAGCCAGCACCATTGGCAGGGGCCTTTCGGATCCCGGCAAGGCTTGGAGTCGCCGTGAATTTGCCAAATCCGTCAGTGAAGGGGACCTCCGGGTCTCCAAACAACTAAGTTCCGATTGAAGGCAACAGTCCAACCGTATGAGAGAGACACCGCCAAGGCACCAGTTTCTCAGGGCCAGCGCCTGCGGGCAAAGAGGGGCTCCTCCGGCCCATATCCAAGTCGGGAAGCGGGTAACCGGTGGGAACCCATCGCAACCAACAGAAGTACTAGGTGCAGGGTAAGAGACAGTCACCGTTAACTACCGGGAAAAAGCAACAGCAGCCGTCCGTGGGAACAGTCTTTCCAGCCGTGTGTTTTACCGAGAACTGTGTCAACGTCTCAGGCTGAGAGTACCACCGTGCCGTACGGCACGGCGCTGCCCCCGCGACCATGCACCTCACCAGGCCCCGCACCCGGCCTGCCAACCACCCCTACCCCATCACCGGGCCCCGGGACAACCAACCCCCTACCCACGGAGGGGAGAAATAACCAAGCTGCTCCCTGTCACCGCTCCCGGGATCCCCATACAGAGCAGCGGTGGTGTCCACACAATCACCACAACCGTGGGTGGCGTCATGGACAATAAATCCCCAAAACCAATCCCCTTTTCACTCACGGGCGAGGAGCACCGCTCGAGTCCCCGGGATCCGGCCCATCGCTCGAGCAACCAGGCAGCAGAGGCCACAGCAGCGGCAGCCGGACCCGAGCAGTGGGAGAGCGTAGCGTCCCCTCCTCCGCCCGCGACAACTTGGCGTCACGAACAGAATCTTACCGCTCTGCCGTTGGGTAGAGGTGCGCCTTGTTACCGCCGGAGGTGTCCGGCTGAAAAATTTCAGAAGCCGCCATGTTTGGCGCGAAAAGTTCCGGCTCAAGCGTCACCTCGAGTAGTGGAGGTGCGAAGGCCAAAATCCCGCCCCGATAGAGGAGGAGCCGAAAAGAGGCTAAGGGGGACGAAATGGCGACTGGTCGTATGTAGCCACGGCTATAAAGGCAGGGACGCCAGGACTCTGCAGCCATCTTGTTCCTGGGAGAGGCCGCCAGCAACATGTGGATGCCGTCCCGAAGCACCGTAGCCCCCGCGCCTGGAACCGCGGCGTGGGTGGAGATCCGGACCGCGCAGCTCTACCAGGGGCTGCAGGTCAAAATGCAGCTCCTCATGGAGGAGTGGGAGACCGACATGGCGGAGGTCATAGCGGCCGTGCGGAGACGCGAGGAGGAAGCTGAGGAAGGGAGGGTGAGTGACCCACGCCCTGATGCCCTTGAAGGGCCGGTCATCGCGGCTGCGGGACCCGGTCTAAACCCTCTCACCCTGCTGCCTCCCTCGCCACCCGTCCCGGAAGCCGTGACCCCGCCACTAGGCCCGCTGCCACCGCAACCGGTAGCGATACCCAGCATGCCCGCCCCGGCGGGCCGACCTGTAGCCGGAGCCCGTAGCCTACCGGAGGTGCTGCCGTGGAAAGCCCCGAAGCCTGAACCGGAGGCGTCCCGAGAAGTTCCCCGAGCCGGAGCAGATAGCCCGCTCCGTGCCGAAGGCCCAGCAGAGGAAAGCCCCTGTGCCCATTTCCCACACCTCGGCTGAGGTTGCGCCGGGTTGCCGCTGTAAGGTGGCGTCCAAGGCCAAGTCACCGCAGGACCTGCCGCCCAGATCACCAGTAGTGGGCAGCGTCCAAAAGGTCTCGCGGGGCCCGACCCGTGTGCCGGAGCTCGCAGCAGCGCCGTACTGGGACAGGGAGACGGTACCGCTGGGCCTGGAAATCGAGGAGCGGGAAAGAAGGAAGGCGGAGATGGTGGCCCGTATGATACGGGAGAAGGAGAACCTGAGACAAGCGACCTTCCGTGTCCGGGGCCCGCTGTATGAGGGGCAGGTGAGGCGGTTTGATGTCCGCCGGGGCTATGGAATCATCTATGAACCGGGCCTGGAGGCCGAAGTGTTTATAGCCCGGCGGGATGTTAATGCTCACCTGCCAGAATAGCACCCCGGTCGTAACCTGATGCCGGGCGACTTGGTTCAGTACACCCGGCACTGTGGGGAGAGGGGGTGGTTTGCGCTGGATGCAAAGTTAAGGGGCAGCCAGGAGGCCCGTGTGAGCGCCGCACCCCCTCCCTCAGGTGATGTCGAGGACTCTGAGTGATGGCAGCGGAGCACCGTTGTCACAGTCCCCCGTTGGGACCGAACATGTGTGTTGAAAGCACTGAGTGTTTAAAGTTTGAAAGTTTTGCAAAAATAATAAGTAAATGACACCGTGAAGATTAACCTGATTGTCTGCTTGTTTGAACCGGTCGTTGCCGGCACCGTTGTCCCCATGGGGACAGTCTACAGTTTTGCATAGCAACTCCTATGAACAAGCCCGAGAACTTGCAGGTCAACCACAAACGTTAGTGGCTTGTAAATAATGTTATTATTACAGCTTCCACCGTTACCGCCTCCGGAGAGGCAGATTGGAGGGAGGGCCCGCAGTGGAGCAGGCTGGGGCCTAGCCACCACCGGAACCGGTGGCTACCCTCTGGGGGTTCCAGGGGCTCCCCATGGACGTGGGTCCCCTGGAAAGGACAGATCCCGCTCGGGTAACTTGGTGCTGGACTGGAGTCAAGGGGTGCTGCCTGTTTCTTAGGGGCAGCATCAGGGCCAGGTTACTTGGGTGGGTGAGAGCGGAAGCCGTAACCGTTAAAACCGTTTTGCAACGTTTAAGAAAAGTGCCTCCCGTTGTGGGATGATGTTCTTCTACTTGTATTGTTTTTTATCTTTTTCAGAAAAATAAAACCGGTGTTGGACGGGCAGCCCGCGGACGGTCTGCATTTTGCTAAGGGGAAATGTGACGCCCTGGGCAAGCCAGGGGTCACAGGTAATGACATCACCACACCCTACACCCCGGTTAGGTACACCTAAGCTAGACCAGAAATCCTTGTTGCCTTCCTCCAGGAGCTGATGTTCACACCAGGGGGTGGGCCAGGCGGTTGGTCCCACCCACTGAGGAGTTCACAGTCCTGGAGGCGGGAAAACCAGGCGGGTTTAGTGGTGGAAGTTGAAGTAGAAGGAGGAAAGTAGTAAAAGAGCAGCCTGAAGTTAATCCGGGTGTGTGCCCCGGACAGAGACAGCAAGGTTAGCAGACGGCGGTGACCGTCTGCAGTGGAGGCTGATCGAAGGTGCCGTAAGGACCGTGGACGGGTGGTGGCCCGGCGGTACCGGACCGGTACACAAGGAGAAGCCAGCACCATTGGCAGGGGCCTTTCGGATCCCGGCAAGGCTTGGAGTCGCCGTGAATTTGCCAAATCCGTCAGTGAAGGGGACCTCCGGGTCTCCAAACATTTAAGTCCCGATTGAAGGCAACAGTCCAACCGTATGAGAGAGACACCGCCACCGCCAAGGCACCAGTTTCTCAGGGCCAGCGCCTGCGGGCAAAGAGGGGCTCCTCCGGCCCATATCCAAGTCGGGGAGCGGGTTACCGGTGGGAACCCATCGCAACCAACAGAAGTACTAGGTGCAGGGAAAGAGACAGTCACCGTTAACTACCGGGGAAAAGCAACAGCAGCCGTCCGTGGGAACAGTCTTTCCAGCCGTGTGTTTTACCGAGAACTGTGTCAACATCTCAGGCTGAGTGATTACCACCGTGCCGTAAGGCACAGCGCTGCCCCCGCGACCCTGCACCTCACCAGGCCCCGCATCCGGTCTGCCAACCACCCCTACCCCATCACCGGGCCCCGGGACAACCAACCCCCTACCCACGGAGGGGAGAAATAACAACCAAGCTGCTCCCTGTCACCGCTCCCGGGATCCCCATACAGAGCAGCGGTGGTGTCCACACAATCACCACAACCGTGGGTGGCGTCACGGACAATAAATCCCCAAAACTAATCCCCTTTTCACTCACGAGCGAGGAGCGCCGCTCGAGTCCCCGGGATCCGGCCCATCGCTCGAGCCACCGAGCAGCAGAGGCCGCAGCGGCAGCCGGACCCGAGCAGTGGGAGAGCGCAGCGTCCCCTCCTCCGCCCGCGACAAAAGTAACACCAGAAATTAACCCCATAACTGAGACTAAGGGGTACTTTGCACACTACGACATCGCAGGTGCGATGTCGGTGGGGTTAAAACCAAAAGGGATGCACATGGGGCGTCGCTGTCGATATCGGAGTGTGTAAATAGTTTTTGATACGATTAACGAGCGCAAAATCGTTGAAATCGTATCATCGGAGTAGCATCGGTCATTTCCATAATTTCGAAAGGACCGATGTTACGATGTTATTCCTCGTTCCTGCAGCAGCACACATTGCTGTGTGTGAAGCCGCAGGAGCCAGGAACATCTACCTGCGTCCTGCGGCTCACGCCGGCTATGCGGAAGGAAGGAGGTGGGCGGGATGTTTACGTCTCGCTCATCTCCGCCCCTCCACTTCTATTGGCCGTCTGCAGTGTTAAGTCTCTGACGCCGCACGACCCGCCCCCTTAGGAAGGAGGCGGGTCGCCGGCCAGAGCGACGTCGCAGGGCAGGTAAGTCCATGTGAAGCTGCCGTAGCGATATCACAAGAGATCGCAGCTGCGACGGGATCGGGGACTATCGTGCTCGGCATCGAGAGCATCGACTTGCGATGTCGTAGTGTGCAAAGTACCCCTAAGGCCGAGCATCCCTCCTCAGTCAGGTTGCCCTCTCTTAAGCTCCTTTGGGGCAGCAGTCTGGGCTGTTCCTTTCTGACCAGTGTCACTTTGAGGTTATAACTCTGGAGCTTCAACGGATCTTTGTAATTCAGAGATTCTTTTTTCGTGACATATTGTACTTCATGATAGTGGTAAATTTAGGATAATATTTTTGGCGTTTATTTGAAAAAATATCTGAACTTTGGAGACTCTTTTGAAGCCTTTGCAATTTTCAAACTTTGATTTATTTTTATGCCCTTAAACCAGACAGTTATGCCACACAATAGTTTATAAATACCATTTCCACTTTACATCAGTACAATTTTTGGCACTTTTTTGTTAGGAAGTTAGAAAGGTTCAAAGTTTATCAGCAATGTCTCATTTTTCCAACAAAATTTGTTTTGCTGGATCTCTTTTTCTGAGTTGTGGGGGATAGCCATAGTGCTATTCCAGAGCATTTGGGCTACCAGTAACGCCATCTATATTCTGTTAATGGATACCGGACCTGAATGGGGACTCGTGTTTTTGTGTGTTATGTTGAATGCTATTTGGTGGCAATTGGGGTACAGTCAAATGTGAGCTGAGCCCAACTACAATGTTTGTGAACAAATTAACAGCAGATGATTTTTTTATGTTGTTCACCATGCGGTATAAGTGATTTGGCGGCTTTATTCCTCAGGTTAATATAAACCAGCTATCGCTGTAGTCATTTTTTTTAGGTTTGATGACTATCACACTAAAAATGCTTTTACAAAAGCAAAGGTTATTTGAATCAGTTACTTTTGAAGGCTATGGTCTTGTCTGCAGAAAGTCATGTGAGGGCTTGTTTTTCGAGGGATGAGTTGAAAATTTTATTGGTACGATTTTGGGCCCCAAATTTTTTGACCACTTTCTATTCCGCTTTTTGTGAGGTAGAATCAAGAAAAAAAAAGCAACGCCGTTTTTTTTTTTACGCCGTTAACAGTGTTGTAAAAGTCAGTATGATTACAGTGAGGGCACATTTATATTGGGGTTTTTTTTGTTTGTTTTGTTTTATGTCTTGGCGCTTTTACACCATAAAAACTACTTTATCGAAAAAAAAAAAAAAGTTTTTGCATTGTTGTATTCTGAGAGCTCCATCTTTGTTTTCCCACTGATGGAGCGGTATTGCGGCTTGTTTTTTTGAGGGACGAGATACAAATAGTACAGCTGAAAATGTTATTAATATATAACTATCACGTTTTATTCCACTTTTTGTCAACTGAAAAGACAATTTTTCCTACACTTTTTTTTTTTATGACATTCACTGAAGAGGTTGACTAGTGTGACAGTTTTATCGATTAGATTGCTATGGATGTTGCAATACCAAATGTGTACTTTTTTATTTTTATAATATAAATCGATATAGATTGCAGCATTTAAGGGGTCAAAATCAGGGAGAGAGAAAACTCACTGGCTGTGAGAGCCGTTGCTCGGCTGTTGGGTAAGCAGAGTCCCTGCCGATGTTCGCAATGGGCACAGCTCCTGTGCCTGCACAATCACCATGAAATACCGGTACTCTCGGTCATGAAGTGGTTAAGGGGTCTGTGTGACAGAAAATACCAGAAAGTGACACCATTTTAAAAACTTCATGCCTTAAAGTGGTAAAAAACACATTCAAGATGTTTATTAACCCTTTAGCTGCTTCACAAGAATTAAAGGAATATGAAAAGGGAAAAAAAATAAAAATGGAACAAAACAAAACAAAAAAAACCCCCAAAACGTATTCCCCAACAAAAATATTGCTTTAGCCTCACTTTCTTTATTTTCACAAGGGTACCAAGAGAAAATAGACAGTACTATTTGTATAGTACACAGATACTATATATACGGTCGAAAACCACTGTTTGGGTGCATGGCAGGGATCAGAGGGGAAGGTGTGCTAATTGAATTTTGGAAGGACATTTTGGCTTGAATAGATTGTGGACACCATGTCGCATTTGCAAAGACCTTGATGTGCCTAAATAGCGGAAATCCACCACAACTCATCTAATTTTGGCAACTACACCCCTCAGGGAATTTATCTAGAGTGGTGAGCACCTTGAACCTATAGGGGCTCCACAGAATTTTATAAAGTTGAGCCATGAAAATGAAAACACATTTTCACCGAAAATTAGACAAAAAAAAAAATGTTGCTTTAATCCCAAATGTTACAATTTTCACAAGGGTAACAGGAAAAATTTACAAACAAATTGTATGGTGCATTCTCTCTTGAGAACAGTGATACCCCCATATCTTGTGTAAAACTACTGTTTGAGTGCACGGCAGGGCTTGGAAGGGAAGGAGCGCCATTTGAATTTTGGAGAGCAATTTTAGCAGGAATAGCTTGTGAAGTCCATGTTGCAATTGAAGAGCCTCTGACCTGCCAAAAAAGCAGAAAGACTCCACAAGTCAACCTATTTTGGAAACTACACCTCTCCAGGAATTAATGTAGGGGAATAGTAGGCAATTTTAGCCCCCACAGGATTGTATGACATTGTGGTGTGAAGAAAAAAAAATAATAACCATTTTACCCCAATAAAATGTTGCTTTGGCCCTAAAGTTTTATTTTTCAAGAAGGGTAATAGGAGAAAATATGACCAATGTGTTACAAAATTTCTTTTGAGTTTGCCAATATCACATGTGGTCAAAAACTACTATATTTCAGTGCAGATTTGGTTGGAATTGTTTGCAGTGCCATGTCACATCGGCAGAGCCCCTGATATGCCAAAAAAACAGAACCCCCCAAAAAAAAAAAAAAAAAAAAAAAAAAGTTACCTCATTTTATAAAGTACACCCCTCAGTGAATTAATCCAGGGGTGTAGTAAGCATATTGACACCAAAGGTGTGACACAGAATTTTATACCATTGGATGGTGAAGAAAGAATAATTACATTTTTACCACGGTTATCTTACCAATAGATTTCCAGTTTTCACAAGAAGAGATAAAAAGGCCCCATAATGTGTTTCCACATTCAAGAGAAATTGTGTAATACCCCACATGTGACTGTACAGTACGGTTTGCCACACGGCAGTGCTCGGATGGAAGGAGCACAGATTTTCCTAGAATAGTTTGCAGACACCATTTGCAAAGCCTCCAACTGCCAGAATAGAATCCTCACTCAAGCGACTATTTTGGAAATTATACCACTCTGGGAATTCATCTACGGGTATAGTGATGATTTTGTCTCTAGAAAACACCCACCCATAAAGTCAAAATGCAAGGAATGTTGCAGAATTAAAAGTTGCAGATAACTCCTTATAGTGCCATTATATACATTGTAGTGCCTGTACATTGTGCCAGCTTGTGCATTTGGAGACACCCACCCAGTAAATTAAGCGGGCTTCCTTACTACAACAATGCCAAACATGTGGATATTAACTGTGGTTGTGGGTGCCTGGTCTGAAGGAGTGGGGTTTCTCCTTGAAATGCGTAAATAAAGCACCTTTTCATCCACTTCATGCACTGGACCTATGGTTTATTCAACAGTAGCGCAGATCGTTCCACACTTCTCCAAGCTTTTAACTGTGGTTGAAGAACATTGTTGTGTTTAGGAGGAAGGGGGGCATTTGGATTTGGGCATTAAGATTTTTTTTTTTTTTTTTACTGGGGGGATGGGGGGGGGGGCTTACAACTTTTCCAGAACCTTAGTTACCAGCAACTTGCATCTACGGAATAACCTCAAATTCCAATTAAAATTGACTAACTTTATTGATATATATTAAAAATGAAAAAACACCCCGTGATATTTACACACAAAGGGTAACATGGGGGGAGGAGCTGAAATATATGGGGTCCCTACAACTCCCTGAAGGGACCTTGCTCCTACCTGCCAACGGAGGGTTTGACACCGTAACTGTTTTGGGCGCCCCCGTTCCACGTCGGCTGGCCCTCACTAAACCCTAATTAATTAGTGAATTAAAATAAAATACACTATTGGTGGCCACACAATGGTAGTCATGCATACATGATATTAATCAGTTTCAATATATCTCATACCTTATTATGCTTTCAAAGTATTGAGAAAAAAAAATTTTCTATATATGTCAGACTACAAAATTGCTTTCCAGGTTCCTGAAAACAATTATACAGGACCAGAAAGAGGGGAATCACAGCTAGACACAATGTGCACTATTCCGTCAGCTAGTAATTCCTCCCCTGTCCTGATGTGCTGTGGCCGTAATACATGGAAACACTCATCAAAAAATATTAATCTATTCTCTTAATAGACACTACACAATCCCTATCAGGCAAAATATGATCAGTGCAGTGTCCAAGGAAATTCAGATACGCATTTAATATGCCAGGCATATGCAGGTGAACAGATAAGCATTTAATATGCCAGGCATATGCAGGTGAACAGATTACACCTAAGGAGAAAGAGTTTACTTCCCTTTAATTGCATGCTCTCATGTCGCCTCGACGCGTTTCCCCTTCCAAGATGCAAGGATCATCAGGAGGCTAAGGATCAAGAATATCATATGTAGATGGAGAGGTGATCCATGGCTGTGCGCCCAGATCACAGGATGTCCGGGGTTTAAAAACCGGCGCCAGTCAGAGTCACATGGACCCGGCAGCCAATCAAATTCCCTGGCTACCCTGTCTCCAAAAATCAAACTGCGCATGTCGTTTCTATTCCGGTCGCAAGAGGTCCCTGGTTAGTCATTGCGCCTGCGTGCGCTCGTTCAGGCTTGATACCTATACAGGCTGTAAGCCAGGGGGCGGACACAGTCCCGCCCCGTCTGCATAAGCAAACACGGAGACGTCATCCAAAGACTAACGCGATATCTCCAGTTTGTCATTGCGCCTGCGTGCGCTCGTCCAGGCTTAGTGCCTATGCAGGCTGTAAGCCAGGGGGCGGCCACAGTCCCGCCCCACCCCCATAGGCAGACACGGAGACGTCGTCCAATGATTACCACAATATCCCCAGGGGCACAAAACAGGCATCGGAGCTGAATAGCTCCACCACGCATGCGCGCTCTGTTTCATAATAACAGCAGCGCGCTAACCATAGGAGCGATCAGAGGAAGGGGCCCAGAACCAATGTCAGATAACTACCTCCATATCAGTGTCGTAAAGATCCTGGTAGAGGTCACAATTTGCCATGTATAGGGGGCTAATGCCGGAGGGAAATATCCCTCCATAGGTATACACACCCACTATCTGTTCCTCTATGTATACATACCAGTTTAACCAGATCTATAAGACTCTCATTATACCCACCACTAATCAAACCCATCATTAAATGAGGACCTACGATCCATATGAGGGGAGGGGGGGTCTCATAGATCTGTTTAAACAGATCCACGGAGGGACCACTCATCACTCCTATTATCAAAATCAGACCTATGCTTGCCGGAAAAAATTGGGATGATTTAGGAAACAGACTATAATTACCAAAGAGTTTGTAACCTGGTGATACAGGTACTACTAAACCGTGTACCCCCTTTTTACAGGGCAATGACGGAGGGGTCTCCAAGGGGATCATGTCAGTCATAATTTATCCTTGATAAGTAAACAATCTTTAAATATAATCAGAACAATTTATAAATGCAATCACAAAACCAAAAAGGAAAGAAAAAAAAAGAGGAAAGAATAAAAAGACCCCTAGAGAAAGGGAGAAAATGTCAATCTGTCATTTAACCCCAATGGGGCTTGTGCCTTAAGATAATAGATCCAGCGGGATTCTCTCTGCAGGATCCTTTTATCCAGATCACCCCCCCTAGGACCAGGCCTAATGACCTCCAGTATCACAAAGGAGATAGATTTATTATCCCCCTGATGGAACTCCCAGACGTGTCGGGCCAGGGGTGTATCCCTCTTGTGTTTGATATCCCCCAGATGTTCACCGACACGTCTGCGGAGCTCTCTTGTGGTCTTACCCACATAATTCAGTGGGCATTTGCATGTAGCCATATATACCACTCCACTGGTCTTGCAGTTGGAAAAATCTTTTATGGGATATTTTATACCTGTGTTTGCACTGACAAAGCTTTTTGAGGGTACAATCCAATTGCAATACTTGCAATCTCCACATCTAAAGCAGCCCACAGGTTTCCTATCAAGCCAGGTGCCAGGGGGGGTAGGTCTCTGGTAATGGCTATGAACCAATTGGTCCCTAAGCGAAACACCCCGTCTATATGTGATAGATGGGCGAGGGGCAATATTTTCACAGATATCAGGGTCCGCCAAGAGAATCCCCCAATGTTTCCGGAGTATACCGTGGATCCTTTCTGACTGGCAATCAAAAGTGCCAATGACCCGGATGATATCCTCACTCTTTTCTTCTTTTGCCCTTGGCTGCAGGAGGGGTTCCCTGTCACTGCACCGGGCATAGTTAAAGGCCCCCCGTAGCACCTCATCAGGGTATCCCCTCTTCCGAAACCGCTCCCGTAAGTCTCTTGACTGATCAAAGAAATCGTTCCTACTTGAGCAGTTTCTTCTCATACGGAGGTACTGCCCTTTTGGGATGCCTCGTTTCAGCGGGGTTGGATGAAAACTATCCCACCTCAAAAGACTGTTCGTTGAGGTGGGTTTCCTATGTGTCTTAGAGGAAAGATGTCCACCGCCATCAACGGAAAAGGAAATATCCAAAAAGGAAAGTGAGGACTCATCAATTTCACTCGTAAATGCCAGGCCAAATTCATTAATGTTGATCTCATTAATGAACCGATGGAAGTCCTTTTTACTTCCTGACCAAATAATAAAAATATCATCGATGAATCTCCCCCAAAAGTGGATCAATGGGATCCACCAGGGGGAGTCATCGGGAAAAATGACGCTTTCCTCCCACCAGCCCAGGAGCAAATTTGCGTACGATGGGGCACAGGAACTCCCCATCGCAGTGCCCCTGTGCTGGTGGAAGTACTTGCCGTCAAAAATAAAGTAGTTGTGTGTCAAAATATAGGTCAGGAGATCCAACACCAAGATGTTATGGGCTTGCAGATACACTGCCCTTGAACGCAGGTAGTGTTGTACCGCTGCTATTCCCTTTAGGTGTGGTATCGAACTATAAAGGGCTTCCACGTCAATGGATGCCAAAAACATCCCAGGTTCCACAGTAACTCCGTCAATTTTTGAAAGAAGATCGGAGGTGTCACGAATATACGATGGCAGGGTGAGAACAAAGGGTTTAAGGATTTCGTCGATGTAGATCCCTACATTCTGGGTAATCGACCCCACTCCAGATACTATGGGGCGCCCCCTAAGTGGGGGGTACCCCTTGTGAATCTTGGGGAGTGCGTAAAAATGTATACATAGAGGAACAGATAGTGGGTGTGTATACCTATGGAGGGATATTTCCCTCCGGCATTAGCCCCCTATACATGGCAAATTGTGACCTCTACCAGGATCTTTACGACACTGATATGGAGGTAGTTATCTGACATTGGTTCTGGGCCCCTTCCTCTGATCGCTCCTATGGTTAGCGCGCTGCTGTTATTATGAAACAGAGCGCGCATGCGTGGTGGAGCTATTCAGCTCCGATGCCTGTTTTGTGCCCCTGGGGATATTGCGGTAATCATTGGACGACGTCTCCGTGTCTGCCTATGGGGGCGGGGCGGGACTGTGGCCGCCCCCTGGCTTACAGCCTGCATAGGCACTAAGCCTGGACGAGCGCACGCAGGCGCAATGACAAACTGGAGATATCGCGTTAGTCTTTGGATGACGTCTCCGTGTTTGCTTATGCAGACGGGGCGGGACTGTGTCCGCCCCCTGGCTTACAGCCTGTATAGGTATCAAGCCTGAACGAGCGCACGCAGGCGCAATGACTAACCAGGGACCTCTTGCGACCGGAATAGAAACGACATGCGCAGTTTGATTTTTGGAGACAGGGTAGCCAGGGAATTTGATTGGCTGCCGGGTCCATGTGACTCTGACTGGCGCCGGTTTTTAAACCCCGGACATCCTGTGATCTGGGCGCACAGCCATGGATCACCTCTCCATCTACATATGATATTCTTGATCCTTAGCCTCCTGATGATCCTTGCATCTTGGAAGGGGAAACGCGTCGAGGCGACATGAGAGCATGCAATTAAAGGGAAGTAAACTCTTTCTCCTTAGGTGTAATCTGTTCACCTGCATATGCCTGGCATATTAAATGCTTATCTGTTCACCTGCATATGCCTGGCATATTAAATGCGTATCTGAATTTCCTTGGACACTGCACTGATCATATTTTGCCTGATAGGGATTGTGTAGTGTCTATTAAGAGAATAGATTAATATTTTTTGATGAGTGTTTCCATGTATTACGGCCACAGCACATCAGGACAGGGGAGGAATTACTAGCTGACGGAATAGTGCACATTGTGTCTAGCTGTGATTCCCCTCTTTCTGGTCCTGTATAATTGTTTTCAGGAACCTGGAAAGCAATTTTGTAGTCTGACATATATAGAAAAAATTTTTTTCTCAATACTTTGAAAGCATAATAAGGTATGAGATATATTGAAACTGATTAATATCATGTATGCATGACTACCATTGTGTGGCCACCAATAGTGTATTTTATTTTAATTCACTAATTAATTAGGGTTTAGTGAGGGCCAGCCGACGTGGAACGGGGGCGCCCAAAACAGTTACGGTGTCAAACCCTCCGTTGGCAGGTAGGAGCAAGGTCCCTTCAGGGAGTTGTAGGGACCCCATATATTTCAGCTCCTCCCCCCATGTTACCCTTTGTGTGTAAATATCACGGGGTGTTTTTTCATTTTTAATATATATCAATAAAGTTAGTCAATTTTAATTGGAATTTGAGGTTATTCCGTTGATGTACATTGAACTCAATCTGACCATATTGAATTGTTTATGTTACCAGCAACTTGACAACACCTAAAGGGGGCTTTACACGCTACGATATCGTTAATGTTTTATCGTCGGGGTCACGTTGTTAGTGACGCACATCTGGCGTCGTTAACGATATCGCAGCGTGTGACACCAGCGTCCTTACGCGACCTCAAAAATGGTGAAAATCGTTCACCATGAAGAGGTCGTCCCAAAACCAAAAATTGGTAAGGGTTGTTTATCCATGTTGTTCATCGCTCATGCGGCAGCACACATCTCTGTGTGTGACACCGCAGGAGCGAGGAACGTCTCCTTACCTGCCGCCGGCCACAATGCGGAAGGAAGGAGGTGGGCGGGATGTTACATCCCGCTCATCTCCGCCCCTCCGCTTTGATTGGCCGGCCGCTTAGTGACGTCGCGGTGACGCCGAACGTCCCTCCCCCTTGGGGGAGGGATTGTTCGACAGTCACAGCGCCGCCACCGACCAGGTAAGTGCGTGTGACGCTGCCGTAGCGATAATGTTCGCTGCGGCAGCGATCACACGATATAGCATGTGCGACGGGGGCGGGTACTTACATGCTCGATATCGCTAGAAATTGCTAGCGATATCGTAGCGTGTAAAGCCCGCTTTAGGGTTCTGTTAATAGATGACGGACCTCTGTAGGGGACTGGTTTTTTTTTGTGGGTTGAGTTTAATGCTATTGGTGGCAGTTTGGGGTACAGAACATTTTGAATCAGTTCACATTTATCCTATGCTCTATGCTGAGCACTTACATCAGTGTTTCCATCCACATCACTGAGATACGCGATTCATGTGAAACCCCCAATGGTCCCATTCAATATAATGATGCAGCAGAGT